>NW_028301542.1:6425000-6725000 GCF_042242905.1 Orbicella faveolata
TTGCCTCATTCACAAAAAGCCGAAATTGCCATGGAAACTCTTACAAAACCCTCTGTAAATCCAATGTGAGACACTCTTGAATGTTTTAAAGGATCTTTTGCTTGAACGAAGGGGCGTTCCAAACGTTTTATGTCAGAAACCAAAAGTGTTCGAAGTCATCTCTGGTCTATGTTTCAAAATTAAATTAAGTCATCCCGGCACGAGCAATTATGTTCTGTCCTGAATATAAAAGCAGACAACAACAGCAAGAAACGTCTAGTCCATTGTGCGTCTAAGCCCTACATTGATGTGGCTAAAGCTCTTTGCTGTGTAAAGCAAGCACAACATTATCGCCACAGTGCAAACGGCCACTATTACGGGGCTTAATGTTGACCCGTTTATATATCTCGGGAAGGTTTCATGTACGATAATGAACGACGCGTGCTAGAAAATGGAAAATCATTAGATTTGCTCCTTTATTAGACTTTGTGATGTCCTCAGGCAGACTTCCCTAGACAGCAGTTATAGAAAGCTAATTGATCACCGAGTCACCGCGCTAACTAAAATTCAGACGAGTGTAGCCTGGGCTAAACTTAAGGTTACGGTATACCTTCAGGGGTCTCTCGCGTGCAAGCGATGTAGCGCGCAGAGTTTAAGCAGTAGACATCTAAACCCCTATATCAAATTAAAGCTTATAGAGCTGGCTATCAAACTATTCCAAGAATTTTGAAATAAAACGAATTGTCGAATTTTTCACGACCACTAAACGCGAGCGCCCGAATCACCTTTCAAGAGCTACAAGTCAAAGCGACTTTTGTTTTTCGCCAATTTTATTTTTTCCTCGGTTTCAGGGCCCAAAGCGCTTAAAAAAATTGTCTACGTTTTGCCATATTCAATTGCAGTAAAAAGTTACAGAACATTTTCGAAATAAGATTAAAAAATGTAGAGTGATCGTACAAAAATCGCTCTCGAAGAAAAAATATTTCGAAACTAAGAATTCGCAGACAGGTTTTTGTAGTTTATATGTTAAACTAGCTACTGTCCAAATTTGAGGGCAATTGAACAAATTACCTTTGAGTTACAACTCTTTAAAGTGTCTACTTCAAGCAAAAAAAAAGTATTCGAGAAAACAGCGTAAGAAAAATCTTCTGCTTTGCAAACAAACGTATTCAACTGGGTTCTCAGATACAGCTCCCCCACTGAGCCAATCAGTGCAGGGAAAGTTTACTACCGTTAACGTCCTGGTGAATAGAATCTCCAAAAAACCCTTGTGTTTCGCAATGCGCTCAAGGCGCCGAAGGCGGAGAGATAATTTTTCCGTAGCTCGGTTTTTCTTGAAGCTGGTCACTCTGGCAAAATGGGGAAGACGAAAAAGGATACGAACGCTAGAGTGGCTGGGCGAAGAAAACAAATAAAAGAAAGTGCGACGGAGCAACTGTGCGTGGTTAACTGTGTATGGATAATATTTCAATGGGTCTCAATGAGTCCAACGATTCGCCGATATCGGATTCATCGGAGTCTCTGTCAACATCCCTGTTATTGCTGTCAAGTTCCCAAATTTTACATAACCTTTCTTTTCTCTTCCCTCGATTTTTTTGCCCGCCTCATACGATCACTATAGCTTCATCCGCGTGCCGAACTTTCGCATCATCACTCATTGATGTATTTTCACTCGTTATTCGCTGCTTTCGCTTTTTCGAACTGGTCCATATTTTTATCGTGGTCTACCTTAACTTATAACTTAATAGAATTACACCTAATACCAAAAATGCTTGGTGGTCATAACAACAAAGCTGATCAACTGATTAGTAGTCAATTCGTGACATCTGTAAACATACGCGCCATAGGGCTGTCAATCAAGATGTAAACTTTTACTTCCGGCGAAACCGTAAAACCGCCATTTTTCCGCCAATATTTAGTCTTTTTCAAATTTTTTTTTCAGGAATTAGAGATTATTCTTCGACCACAACTTTGACTCAAAAATCCAAATTTGGAGAAAATTGCCGACCTTAAGATATACTGTAACCTTAACATCAATTGATAAAAGGTGTAGCGATGGTGACCTACCTTTCACGCGAGGTAAGCTTTACAAGCTGCTACCATTAGGAAGCAAAAACTAGCAGGTTGCCTAAATGAAGGATTTCAAATCTACGGGCATACTTTTGCAAAATCAGTCAGATATATATATATATTCCCCACATTAGTCTCCAGGCTCCATTGAAGATCAATCCAAAATGATAATCTCATAACTTTCGGGGAGCGGCTGGGGTATGTAGCATGATGTGTGAAAAGTTTCCATTCGCCAATAATGATCCCGTATTGTAATTTAAAGTACGTATGTAAAGGTGTTTCTATTTTTAATTCCAATACAACAATTTAAAAAGAAAACAAACAAACAAACAAACAAACAAACAATTATCCCGCTGATAGGAAACGGGGAGTGAATAATAACTTAGCATAACTGTCTAGTAGCATACTTTTAAGGCAATCATTCGCACTGTACTTTTTCTACTCAAGAGAGTTGAAAGATAAGCTTTCGTTTGTTTCATTCTCATCATTTTCTAAAATGAACGACAAACATTACACAGCATTTATATTTTTACTTATCTTTTATGACAACTAAATGTGAAACAACTCTAGTTACTTATCAAAAGAATACCCTTCGAAAAAAGGGTACTTTTTCATCATGTCGTACACAGTGTTCTTTTGTTCAGCGGTCCATTCTATAAAACCACGTGTTATGGAGGGGACCGCGTCCACGGTGGCTGCGCAGTCCTGGAGATATTGCTCTGTGCACGTGATTTCCAGGAACTGACAGATTCTTCTCAGGGTTTCCACAGGGTTCTTGACTATCTCCATGCTGGGTACATCAAGGAAGCTGCCTGGAAAAGCTTCCCTGGCCTTGTTACTTCCCTTGGCCATATTGAAGTAGACTTTTATTTTTAGTTCAAGTTCTTCAGGAGCGTTTACCTGTTGAAGCAAATCAGTAAGAGGTGTACTTCTTTAACATCTTAAGACCGAATTAACATGTAGCTACTGCTGTCAGTTGAAGGATATCTCGCTTTCCCTCTTCTAATATGCTTTGCAAGCATTTGTCGCTGTTTTAAGAGTCACTGACTGGAAATATCGAGAATGGCTGGTCAGGTTAGAAAATTCGAAAATCCTGAAACTTTGCCTAAAGAACGCTTTTAGGGAGCCACTTTCGAAAATATTATTCCAATTTTCTTAGAATTCACTCTTCGAGAAATTCGCAAAAAACGAAAATATAGCTTTTTGCCTCATTAAATATGCAAAAAATATCTGGAAAATTAACAAAGTTCTCGGTATTCGCATTGAAACAATTTACAAAACTAGAACTCGGAGTAAACTTAGCGTAAGAACTTTACTTTTCTTCTATCTAACAACAGGAAGTTTTAAATTTTTCAAGCATTTTGAAGGATTCCGTCGACCATTGAAGAATTGCCTTCTAAAGCCCCTATGAAAACGGCAAAAATTGCGTAGTTTTACGGGCTTAAAACGCATCTTGGTCACGGCAAGAAAAGCCTCGTTCACCGTTAATTTTACCAAACGGTGAATACCAGATAAATCCTGGATTAGCCGTCCGTTTTCTGATATCGGAAAACGTTCTGTTAATTCGGCGTTTTCCTTGTGTGAACGCCAGGAAAACATGAAGCTAATTCACTGTTTTCATGCTCTTGAAAAACGCCGGTGAACACCTGGTTTTCCATTGCGTTTTCTCTCGTTTTCCCGAGCGGATTAATGCAGTGTTTGCAGGAGGTTTTCCAAGTCTAAATGCTGACGGTTAACACTAGGAAAACTACACGTTCATTAGCAATTTTCCCGCATTAGAAAACTTCTATTGAACACCTCGTTTTCATACGCCTTCACCGTAGTTTTCCCGAGCGGGTAAATGCGGTGTTTACAGGAGGTTTTCCAAGTCTAAATGCTGACGGTTAACACCAGGAAAACTACACGTTCTTTAGCAATTTTCCCGCGTTAGAAAACTTCTATTGAACACCTCGTTTTCATACGTCTTCACCGTAATTTTCCCGAGCAGGTAAATGGAGTGTTTGTCGGAGGTTTTTCGGATGTATATGTTGACGGTTAACACCAAGAAAACTACACGTTCAACAGCAATTTTCCCGCATTAGAAAACTTGTATTGAACACCTCGTTTTCCTACGCGTTTTCCGTAGCTTTCCCGAGGAGGTAAATTCAGTATTTGTCGGAAGGTTTTCCGGTCTACATGTTGACGGTTAATACCGGGAAAACTTGACGTTGACTAGCAATTACCCGGCATAGGAAAAGTTCTGTTGAACACCTCGTTTTCCGCCACCTTTACCGTAGTTTTCCCGAGCGGATAAATGCAGTGTTTGTCGGAGGCTTTTGGGGTCTAAATGCCGACGGTTAACACAAGGTAAAATTGACTTTCATCAGCAATTTTCCCGCATATATCAGAAACGTCTTAGTGACAAACACTGCATGAAATGGCATGTATAAGGAGGTATAATGAACCCGTATACATAATGTGTACGGAGAGGTATGATGATGTATACTGAAGCATATGTATAAGGTCTGTATAATGATCAGTATACGTCTGTATCCTTCAGTACGAATGTATACTGTCTTGTGGAGATTTCCTTATACCTAGTGTAAGGAAACATTGTACGAGTTGGCAAAGTAAATTCAACTTGATTGTTCTTTTGCATCATAAATGAAGGAAATGAAGGCTCCGGTTGCTGAAAACAGAGCTGACTTGAAAAATATACCCTGTGGTAATGAGTGCTTCTTACGGAAGAACTTACTTGTAAAGGAAGCCTCGAGTCAGATAAACAGCTCTAAAAGCAGATATTATTAGCGCGTCTTTTCGCTACTTTGCGGATTTCGTACAGGTATCATTAACGGATCTTAAGCATTCTGCGAATATATCAACAACGCAGCTTAACGCTTCTTTATGCATTACGTAAAGATATCCATAACGTATCTGTACGCTCCTTTATGCATTGCGCAAAGATATCAATAAGCTGCGTGAAATGAGTAATTACGTGGAATTTACGTGGCCGTGAAATTCTTCGACACTTGGCGTGTCCGAGATCAGAACGTGACGTGTCAAGAAACGTGACGTGTCGGAGAGTGCCATGTTCCGATCCTGATATGTCCGTTGCGGCGTGTCAGGCAAAATCATGGCCTGGCCACGTCCTGTGCGGCGTATCAAGGGAAGCCAGGACTCTGATACTTAACGGCACGCGGTTTTAGTTTAATCGGCCAAATTAATTCACGGAGCTTATTTCTCTTTACGCGAAAACTAAAATTTTCGGACGTGCGTTTCGTCGTTCGTTTCAGGATGTTCAAGTCAACAAAGCGCGAAGATCTATAGTTAACTTACATCATTCTGTTAATGCCATCGAGTGTATTGTGTTCAGAATCTTGCGTGGAGACATAAGACTTAAAATTCATACCAATCTTCAGTATAGCTCTTTTGACTCACGTTATGCATAGTTCTATTTCCTACAGGTGTTTACACTTCCGACTACTATTTTATATTCTAGTATTTACAATCTACCTATAGCAGGGCTCTTTTCGAATACCAGCCCGGCCACTGAATGTGAAACCCTTGTTTAACTAAAGTGCTAAAAAAAATAACCGCAACGGAACATACCTTACATCTCACCGACCTAGGTGGTGGCGCTACTCACCATTTTCGCAAAGCTTGAGAGCGGAATGCCCTAAGATCAGTTGCATGGGAGGACTTGCACCGGGACGCCAAACCCATTTAACGCTACCGCGTATTTGATGCAAACCATGGAACCCTCCTAGGAGGCCTCTGGCCGATCTTATGCTTGTGAAGGTGGAATGTTGCAAAATCTATTTATTTAGACCGACTAGTGGTATTCCATCATTGTGGTTACCGCTGTAAGTCCGAAAGCATCAGCGCATGCGTAATCATGAAGAGTGCCTTCAACGAAATTTACCCGCCAATATTTCTTCCAGTCGGGTTGTTAGTAAAATTTCTAAACACGAATCATATAAATTCGTTTTATGGAAAATTTCGTATACGTACAAGAGAATTCGTCTCACTTAGTTTTGTCACGATCCGTGATGAAGACCTTGCTCAGAGGCGCTAAGCTCGCTCTCAGAAAATTGCAAGACCATTTGCTTTTCTCGGCTGTTGTTTATTCAAGCGTTCATCGCAAGCGGCAGAAAAATGAAATTCTCTCCCTCCACTTTGATGATAATAAGCGTATTCGAGTCTTAAATACGTTATTGTGGCGCCATAGAATCCTGGAGTATTCACGACACACACAACACGTCACCACTGCGTGAAAGCCAAAATATTCTAGAGTATTCTAGACTCGAATATGTGATTGTGACGCAATAGAATCCTAGGGTATTCAAGCCCCACACAAAACGTGACGTACACCTGGAATATTCGTGTCGAATATGGTCGAATACGCTTCGTTCATAATCGTTCGTGGATTTTCGTTATAGTATACCACACATCTGTCGTACTCCTAGAGTATGATGGAACTTAAGGCAAATAAGAGTCTCTTAAATTCTATCAGTTTCACTAAAGCGTCCTGCTGCGTTACTAACAAATCACTGGACTTCAAATATTTTTGATTAATTAATTAATTTATTTTTACTGTACATTGTTATTAATTCATCTATTTTACCTATCATTATTTATTCAGCTATTGTAAATAAATTTTGGATCATGTATTATGTAGGATCTTATTGTAATTTATTATCTTAGATAGTGCAGGTCCACATCAGGACTTAACGTCTTGCCAATTGATCTGTAACCTGCTTTATCAAATAAATCATGTATGTATGTATGTATGTAACCCTTTGTAAAATGAATTTTATAAAAGAAGGTAACAGTTCGGGTGCATAGCATTCTCCTGGAAGCAAAATTTAGACTATGAATTCAAAGTATGTGCGATCTGTGCGTGTATACGTTTATCATCGAATACGTGATCTTGACGCCAAAGAAATAGAATTCTAGAGTATTCATGGCGTGTACAACCGTGACGTGGACCTGAAAAATTCTTATCGAATATGGGCATACGGCAGGAGCACAACCGTGTATTCGTTCGTTGACCAGAACAATTGTACTTTTTTGGTTCATGTTTCGGCGCAGCGCATGTGTTTTGCTTGAGTCAAGAAATTTACACACTTTGTTGTAACTTCGAATTCCCCTCATTCGGTTTTGACCGACGTTTTCGGGATAATCACTAAAAAGCGATTTATCTTTGTATGACCCGTCTCGTCTGAAGTGGTTAAGTACTGCACAGCACGAAACCACAAATTGGACACTACGGGATACGTAAAGTTCCGCAAAGTTAAACTGACTAGAGACACGTAAAGCTGCGCAAAGTTTGGTTAGTAAGAAGATTCAAGCTCGTTTCGGAGAAGTTTTGGTGTATTCAGCGGAGAAAGTCCTGAGACCTTCAGACGAATATCTTTTCTCTGTGGGATGAGTTTAACTCCAGAGCCCGCAGGGCAAAGAAAATCCTAAATAACGGCCCAATAGCTTCCTCAGTCGACTTCCTGCCATCATATCAACATTGCATTACGTTTGAACAAAAAATCACAAAACGTATTACGACGACGAAAGCACTTTAATCAGATTTTTTCCTCGAAGTTACTTTTGAAACGAAATTGACTTTAAATGTGTTTCGAAACGACTTGTAACGAAATGGGAGAAACGACCTACATCATTCTGAGTGTCCGACCTTCAACAAGCACCGATCAGCGGTTTTCCACATTAGACACCAGGTTCTCTCGGTTCTCGCGCCATTTTTTGGCGTCCTTTTTGAAAGGTGTGAAATGTTAAAGCTTTCATCGATCTCTAGGTCCTTTTTCACGACACCGCGGAAATACTTTTTTGGGGGCGCGATACAGTATTTTGCTAGTCAGCGGTACACCTTAACAAAACTACAAAATGTCTGCAACTTTTACGTTGTTTTCGCAGCGAGTCTTGTCGACAGTCAAAAAGATACAAAACTTAGAGCGCACACTGTAAACTTAGCTTTTAAACTCCGCTCATTTGTTGGATAGTTCTCAGTTAATGTTATATTGTGCCAAAGACAAACTGAACTTGCACACGGTGTGAAATTGTTGTTGTTTCGTGAGAGTACATGCTCGCAAGTGGCGAGCCACTGGCAATTTACGTTACGATGTGCGCTAAGGCTAAAACTAGGCAGCTTTTATGTTGCTGTAGCGGTGTTCTGAGGACATCAACTTCTCAAGTTTGTTGAATTGATGGGCTTTAACCGTATGAATCGGTATGTAAACGGCATTTCGATCAAATTCGTCGGGAAGGCATGCTCGTGTTCGATTGGGGGCACTCACGTAAGTAAACACGGTCATCCTGTCCTCACTCGGTATCACCGAATTATAGACCAAGTTGGCCGAAATCGAAGCAGTACTTAGTATAAATCTTGGACACGTTGGTGTAACAAGTGTAGGAATGAATCCCCAAAAGGGTTCAAAATCTGGCCTCAACTCGAGGAAGAATTCACCAAGGTCTGTTTTATCATAAAATATCCAATTTTAATCACACTGTACTTCAGGAAGCTTGAGGCTGGCGAAAATAAAATTTTAAATTTTCATGTTTATTATTGTTTCTTTGTTTCTTGTCATGATTTCGAATTGTTGCAGTTCTGTATTTTGCTTTTAGCGCCTCTAAAGTGTGACAATTATTTTAAACTAGTTGCATAGCTATTAGAGTTTAGAAAAAGCTATTTAGCTATTAGAAAAAACCACAAGAAGTGCATGACATCTGAATATCTAAAGATGGCAGAAGACATGGAATACAAAGCTGTTTAAAGGATAATTAAAAATACATGCATATGTTATTGTAAGACAGTAAAAATACCATAAAATCTGGGTGATGACAACTTCCAGTTAAAACTCAATAAATGAATTTCATTTTTAGTTATAAATAGGCTATCCCCCCTGTATTCACACAACAATCTTCTGATTATGAGGCCACCCAGACAATTTCTGACCACATTACCTTAGAGCCCGAGACTCTGTATAACTTTCTAAAATTAATATTTGTTTACATATTACTATTATCTGGATTTCCCAATAGAAAACTTCTTCTATTGTACATTTTTTTTCTATTCTGGCTCAGCAAAAGTCCTTTTAGATACTGTCCATGGATGATTTCCACATCAATGCTGTAAAAACACCAACTGAGAGAACACTGACCAATGCTCTCCATATGGCAACTCCTCTCCTGACCATTCAGCCATCTGTTGATGGTAGGGAGAGGCAGGGGGCAGGAGCCAGGGAGAATAAGGGGCAGGAGCCCGGGAGAATAGGGGGCAGGAGCCTGGAGAGAAACGCAAAATGCTAATTTTTGTCATTCATTAAGGCTTCAAATATTTTCAAAAACAAGAACTGAAAATGTTACTTGACTTTCATTTAGTGTCTTTAGAGACTTCTAGGCCGACGGGCAAAGAAAAATTCACCTTTGGGCTCAAAATGAGGCTCAAAATGAAACCCTTTGACAGTGGTTACGTCATAGGTCATTCACTTGAAAGATGTGGGTAAGAGTAGCAAGGCTGAAAATGAAGGAAAAAAAGAAAAGGAAATGCCTAAGGACTGTGCAGCTAAATGACTAGGATGTGTTTTGAGTCTCTTAATCTACAGGGGACAGGAGCAGGACGAACAAGGGTGGGAGTCAAGAGATAGAGGTATGGGAAGTGGGAGGTTCTGACTCCACTGTCCCTTCCCCCACTTGATGCAGCACCTTGTCCCTAAGTAAAAGGTAAAGTCTGCATAGAGCCAAGTGGCCCATCAGGCCAGGCTTATCTTGGTTTCTGTAGCATGAACCGACTAGGAGTATTTCTACTACCCCTGGATAGGATGCTAGTTGATCACAGAGTTACCCCCACGATTAAATTCACCAGTACCCATATGTACACCTTTGTGGAGAGAGGCACTGTGAGAGTAAAAGTGTCTTGCCCAAAAACACAACACAATGTCCTTGACCAGGGCTCGAACATGGACCGCTCGATCCATTGCTGAGCGCACTAACCACAAGGCCACTGCACCTCCCACCTTGTCCCTTAGGCCTAACCTTAACCCTAAACCTAAAAAAAAGGAGTCTGTAGATTTCAGTCAACTTTACCTCTTTTATCACTTGTGTATTTGACACAATTTCTAATTTCCTCGCTTTCTGCCATTCAGTTTACTGTACCAAAGCCTGATTTTAAGTGATTCGCAACTACTGACGGACCTTGTTTTTGCAACTTACAACTTCAGACTTTGCACAAAATTTCTCACTGGAGAAAAGCAATGTTGTAGAACTTAAGTGATGAACTAAATGTAATAAATATTAATTTGTAAGAAATGTATCTGTTCTTTAATACATGCTTTTGTGTCTGGTATCTGAGTTAGATGCAGCGAAGATATATTACCAATGGTTTGTAGACGACAGTAAGCCAATTCAGAGACACAGTGGCATAAACAAAGCCACTTGTTAGCCAATTTATCACAGGAAAAAAATAAATACATATAATTACATATATATAATTTATTGCCATCAGGTGCTATAATGTCTTGTAATAAAGTGGTTACAAGTTAAGTAAGAATCTTACAGAAGGGAGGATGATACAATATTATTACTAAGGGGATCATAATTAATTTCATATTGATTCAAAGCATGTGATATGTACATGTATGATTGCAATGGAAAAATTATTTTGTAGTAATTGAACAAAGCTCATCTGAATTAAATTAAATGAAAGGAAAAACAACAACAGTCAATTATTTATATAAGTTGATACAATGCACATGTAAGATACGGAAATAGAAATCGAAAAGCTTCAAATGACTGAGTAAACAAAATAAACTAGTGGGTTTCATTGAGGAGTTGATTACTGCCTCTCTGAAATGTTGAAAGTCTTTTCAGCATCAAAAGAAGTGAAACTTGACCACATTCCATAAGTGGAAGCGGTTTCTTGTAAAAAAATACAGGTGTTTGGGCATTTTAAAATATTTAGTTACATGTGCATACATGTACAAGGAAACGGTCTTGAAAATTTCCATGTACTATCAACATTTAATCGATGTAAACAAAAAGGACCTCAAGCAAGGAAAAATTGTCAATGAACCGAACATATTGAGCGGTCTTGCATGTTTTCAGTATTTCTAGCGTTCACTGCGGCCAACAAATCACAATATTTTCGATTTCTACTCCCTTCGCAAACGCCACCATTATATGAATGTAGGCTTAAACAATCTTTAATGATACAGAAATATCTTGTGAATGAAATGAACAAATGTAACAAATGTTTTATTCTGACAGCAAACGACAGGTACAAAAAATTTATTTCACCCGTTCCAAAAGGCGCAGAAAGTCAGAAAGGTGATAGAAACGCCAAAACGCCAGTCTTTAAAGACAAATTCTTATCAAAGTTTCTTGGACGCGTTGGAAATGTAATCTCAATGAACAAGCACCACACGTCGGCGCAAAGTGAGTGTGAATAAAACGATCCCGACTTACATGTAGTACCTTAACCATTTCGCGCAAATTACACTTTAAATCCAACCAGTCTTCAAAATCCTTGCAAAACCTGCATACAGGACCAATCTTCTACTTTGCTGGATACCCATCGTTGATTTTGACAATTCTGAGGCGAGGGCGGCTGAAGCAACGCTATCCACGCTTCGTCCGCTCGAGCTGGCTCGAGTCAGCAAACTACACATTACTCCACACAAAATGACTCCCCTGTACCACTATTCTTTACGAACATTGCTTGAGTATTAAAAACCCATTTAAGGGCGTCAAGCTCACCAATAACGAGAAGTATCAAGGATATTTTCAACCTTAAAACGAAGCAAAACACCGATCTCAGAGAACTGATCGATCGAAGGACAACACAGCCCGATGGTGATGACCACTGACCAGTTACTGTGACGTCAAAAAACGTATTTCCGTGGTGCCCTTTTTCACTGTTTAAAAACTCTACTTTGGCGGACAAAATTCAGTTTACCTTCACTTCTTCTCTGTGCACGATTTCAAGCAGCTTTTGGTGGTATACAGCTGGTGAAAACATCAATACACACGGAGGTACGAGTCAACAACAACAACAGGTAAAACGTTAGTCATTGTTGTCTTCCTGGGTTGTTTTGTATGTAGGAGTAAGTTAAGCTTAAGTTTCCAGGGTAAAGTTCAGTTGTCAAGTTTGCTTAAGATGTATGGAATTGCCTCTCGTTGTAAATGTTTCTTTATCAAGCAGAAGCTATACACTGGAAGTTAATGTAACCTTGATTTCAAAAGGGACGGCAATGGGAGTGATGGTGAATTAAACCATTAAATCAAACTACTGTGTAAAATTTACTGATTGATTTATTATGATATTTTCCTTAGCACTGCAAGCTTGATTTGAGGTTTTCCAGTGTGGATTTACACATAAACTAACTAACCTTTTATGCGTATTGTATTTTAATCATAGGATGAAGTAAAATTGGTAATGCCTTACATGTATGTATAATCCCTGGCATCCTTACTTGAAGAAAAAATGGAAAGCCTGTGAGGAAGAACCCTGGCTTACAAGATACATGTATGTATTTATGACTATTTAGGGGAGCATGGAGACTTTTTAAGATTTATTTTTGTAAGAGCTTTTGAAAAATTATATTGGCAAGCAAATTTTGGCATTTCACTAGTCAGTCTCTATATATTTTATATAGAAACAAGGTGATTTGCAGATCTGTTTTCAGAGTGCTCAGTAGTAAACTAGAGCGTGATTACAACAGATGACGAACTGAGCAACTGTAGATCTGACTTGACATTTTATTACTATTTAGTTTCGTAGTATACAACTTGTGTGCAGCACTCATCAGATAAAATTGCCAAATGCGAATTTACATTATTACACTGATTTGAAATACACATGCAACTGCTGGAAATATGATAGCTACAATAACTGAATGCTTTTACAGAAAAGAAAAGAAAAGTTGGAAATTATAGATAAATGCTGTTACTATTGTATAACAACAGAAGCTTTAAAAGTTAAAATTCAGCATTTTTCATGAAGAATTTGTTTGCGTGTCTACATGAAGTTATCAGTTCATTCCATTTATTCAAAGAGGCTAACTCAGGTTTACAAGGTACTTCTCCCATAGACATAGGTTAAATCGATTTGAAGTGGGGTTATATGGGGCAGCTTGCTTTAAAATCTTTCAAGTGACTTTGAACTTTGATTTATTGTCAAAGTAACTTGGAGGCTGCCCCATATAAGCCCGCTTCAAATCGATGTAACCTACGCCTCTGAGAGAAGTACTTTATTATTTGTAAACCTGATTTAACCTCTCTGAACAAACAGAATGAACTGGTTAGATAACTTCATGCAGACATGCAAACAAATTCCTCCTGAAAAATGTTAAATTTTAGATTTTAAATCTTCTCTTGTATTTCAATAATAACAGAGTTTATTTGTAATTTCCAACTTTCCTTTGTTTTGTAAAAGCATTCGCTTATTGTAGCTATCACATTTCCAATGGTCACTTGTGTATTTCAAATCAGTGTAATGATGTAAATTCCCATTTGGCAAATTTTATCTGGTGAGTACTGCACACACGTTGTGTAGTACGAAACCAAATAGTAATAAAATGTTAAGTCAAATCTACATTTGATCAGTTTGTCATCTGTTATTTTATATATACATTATATTAAGGTACATGTAAACCCTGTTCCACTGATGACCACTACATATTTCAAGACAATTTGCTATAGTAATGTCAAACTACAGTGGAACTTTGATATAATGAAGTGCCAAGGAATTGGCATTTTTAGTATGTTTACTATAACAGGGTTTCGTTGTTTCAAGGTTCTTTTCCGTATAGTCTGCTATTACTAGGGCCATGAAAATCGTTCGTTATACTGAGGACCTTGTTATATAGAGGTTCGTTAAATCAAGGTTCCAATGTACTAACCATATTCCTTATTGTAAGTATTGAAAATTGAGTTTTATTACTCATTTAGGTTATTAGCCTAAGGAGGAATTTGTTTGCATGTCTACATGAAGTTATCTAATCAGTTCATTCTGTTTGTTCAGAGTGGCTATTAGCCCCTCATTTCAGGTTAAGAGCTGAAAATTCAGAACAATATTGAATTTGATACTCGAATTTTGATTGGATTAATCAATGCATAAAAAGTTTACACCACATCTAGCAAAAAAATGAAAGGCTTCTAGAACTTGCCTACCTTTGTCAGTGCAAAATGAAACATAATCTGTAACCTTGAACATTTTTGCTTGAATCGGTTTGATGTTTTTAAGCCACAAGCTCTGGCCCTCGCAGCCTTTCATACTTTGTTTACACTGTAAACTTGATTAATGTGTAACACAACTCTCTCCTCTCTCAAAGGCATCTTAAGTATGTTTTTGCATGCATTAGAAACCCAGGTGCTTACAGTGTAGCTTTCCAAATGTGATAAAACCTTTTGGTCATCAATCCTGTCAACACTTAGGGCTGGTTCACACTTTGACATAAGCATAAGCATAAGCATAAACATAAGCATAAACATAAGCATAAGAAAAATATGTGTGAACCGGAGTTACATAAGCAAAATTGAAAACCAAAATAATCCTGACTTGATTAGAAGACCAACATCACACTAACATTAGGGGCTATAACTTAAAAAACACATGACTGTATATTCAGAAATGAAAAGATCATGGTCAAGACGAATTCCCCTCAACATTCGAGCAGTAAGTGTAAAAATTAATTACTAGAGAACTACTCATAGCATGGTAATATTTTGAACATTATTTGAAACAGCTTACTTAAATTCACTTATCCAAGTGACCCCCTGTGATTAAATTCTCAGGCATTCTTGAGAAAATGAATGTCAAACCTCGTAAAGTAATGTTAAAAAGAGGTGCCATTTTGTTTTGAACTGACATGAAGCATCTTTGTAATTGTAATATGGATAGTGTCAAATTCAATTTCCCCTCCTGGGGTCAGCCTGGGAGCTTTAGTATTCATACCTCCTTGTTAACTGTATTGAAAATGTTACTGTGATTAGAGTAATATTTTGGTAACTTAATTTTTGCACTTATTGCTGGAATGTTCAGCGGAAATGTTTTCCCACGCTTGATGCCGGTTGCATGTGTTTGCCCTGAGTTCTGATTCGTTTAAATCTGTTTTGATTGGCCAGACAGCGAGTGACCACTTTATTATATGCCAATCAGTTTTACGACACTCATTAGCAATTGAAAATTGCTGTATATTTGCAAACCTTCATAATTTCATATCGACCATTTATTAAACCCTTTGAATCAAAAGATTGTTAACAACAACACAACAAATGCAAGAAATTGTTAAGTGAAAATGTCTTTTCTACACACCCCTACAAATAGTGATTATTGTTCTAAACTCATTTGATACAAACCAGTTCAGTCTAAATATTTTTTAAAAGGATACTTATTGTGCTTTTTTATATTAGATGCCATTTCTCAGAACTTTGCATCGTGTAAGAATAAACGAAGACAAGAACAAAGTGGGACATATGAGAGGTACCAGCAGGACCAGAAGAGAAGGCAAAGGATGAAAAGGGTATGGATCTCCCTTATTTCGCTGACAAATTACTAGACCCTTTCACTGCTATTATTCCACCAAAAACTACAAGTTGCTCCTTTGGTTATTTCAAGCGATGACATCACAAAAGGGGTAAAAAGGTGAAGTACTGGTATACATGAAATCAGCTAAGATAACATAACTAGTTAAGTACACACTCAGCTGCCAGCTGGATAGTTTGGCATTTTTCTATTTCCACCAGATTATGATATGGGTGTCTGCTGACTGCCTGAGTGTCTCATGTGCCACTCTGTGCTTATTGTGATCAGAACAGAAAAATTTACAGCAAGTGCGAGAGATTTTGAAAATTGCTTGTATTTTACAACTTTTTTTCCAGGAATAGGGTTAACAAACAATAATATTATGAAGACTTAATCCTTTTATTCGTGATAAAGGTTCTGAGGTTGTTAATATTACAACACATACATGTATGACTCCTTATGGCTGTCTTTTTTTGTATAACGTGTGAAATTGGCACCAGAAAATCTTAGTATATGTGCAGTTGCATCTAAAAAACCGTGATAAACCACCTTGCAGAATGAGTATACACAGTATGTAATACAGTAACCATCAAGTTATGATTTGCTTGAATATAGAACATTTACTAAAGTCACTAAATAATAAATTTATCAACTCCTTTTAGAAGCTTGACAGAAGACTGAAAGTGGTCAGAGAAGAGGAAAGGAGTGGTCAAATGTACGAGGCTCTGCATACAGCCCTAATCTCTTCAGATGAGTCTGACGCAGAGGGCGATGCTCTGGCCACCAGACCTCTAATCTGGAGGACAGATGATGTAAGCAAGTATTTTCGACTACTTGATGAGCGTTGGAAGGCAGGCATGACGTCCCAACAAAAAAGGCAGTCTGTGAGCCGGATTCTTGGTCTTCCTAGTGAAAGGACCACAACTGGAGTCCCACAACATTTGCTTTGGGCTGTGCGTGCTGATTAAGGGGCAGTATAATTTTATTTAAGGGCCTTATGCAAAATTGAAAAAAAATTGTGTCTCTTCTGGCATGCAGACCAGCTATTCAAATCAGTATTGGGGTAAAAAGAGAGAGAATTTTAATTGATTTCATCCAGTTTCATGGTTTTTGCATAAACCCTTCATTTAATTACTTTAATGACATTTTTCTGTCAAATTGTTTGCTTGTTTGCTAGTTGAAAAGTTTAACACTGTAAAAAGCCTGTTATTTGATGAAGTTGGCTACTGGCTTATTAAGACATGCAACGCAAATTAGAATTTTTGCTATAAAAGCTAAGCAGGTTTTACTTTCATGTAGCTTTTGTGACCACCATCCAGGTCATTTATCAGAATCTTATTTTTAAGAGCAATACATTGCGAGTGGTATTAACTGGACAAAATGATACACCGTTTTCTAAGAAAGATAGGCTGAATGTTCTTGTTGGGTGGGTGATTGTGCGCCTCTCAAATAGATATTTTTAAATAATATTCCCTTAAAGGGTCAAGTGAAAGAACTTTCTTGCTAAACCATGTATGGTTATAATTTGTTTGTTAGAGTGGGAAAACACAGTTAAAATTACCCTCGTATTTTATGTGAATAATTGTACATCTGTAGATAGTAAACAGCGCTACACAATTTTAAATAAATCTTATTTTTAGAATTAGCAATACCTCTTGTTTTTGCTGTTTTGACTGGGAAAGGGAATGAGCTTTAGTCCCCTGAACATTGGTAGCTAGCAGGTCGTGGGACTGTAGAAAGATCAAAAGAATCTCGAACACGGGATGGGAGTGAGCGAACAATGCCGGCCGATGCGCACTGAAAAACACCCGAATACACCGTCCCAGGAAATGCAAGAAAGCGCGAGGAAAACGTTGGAATTCGTGCAATTTTCCACCCATTAACTGAACGGTAAACACCAGGGAACAAGCGTTTTCTTGAATTCACCGCAACTCACTGTCCCAGAAAATATAAGAAAATTCCTGCGAACACAGGAAGACACGATATTTTCCAAAAGTTCATCGAACGGTGAACATTGGAAAACAAGCGTTTTCTTGAGTTCACGCGCGTTTGCCATCAGGGAAAATGCGAGAAAAGCACAAGAAAACTTCTGAAAACGCAGGAACACACAATAATTTCCGTGCGTTTACCGAACGGTGAACGCTGGAAAACATGCGTTTTCTTGAATTCCCTTGAATTCGCCGTCTCGGAAAATACAAGAAAACAGGAGAAAACTTCTGTGAACGCGGGAATGCACTATGCTTTCCGTACGTTAACCGAGCAGTGAGTTCTGGTAAACAGTGTGTTTTCCGAAATTTCACGGCATTTGCCGTTCCGGAAAACAAGGGAAAACGCCGGTTTTCAATTGTTAACCACGGATGAACGTGAAGTTTTACACCGGGAAAACATCTGTTAACACAGGCAAACAAGACATTCGCCAAGTGTTAACAGACCGGTAAATTCCAGAAAACAGGCGTTTTCCGGCGTTCACCGTAATGGTAAACTACCGGATAATGGAACGAATACTCAAATTCCCCGACGGCAAAACAACTGGAAAATCTTGGATTTTCCGATTGGTGAATACCAGTAAATGTAAGCAAATGCCACGTTTTGCGTAAATTCACCGCGCGTTTTCTAAAAGGTAAACGCCACTTTTTTTGCCGTGGGTATGTCCGATATGGAACTAAAACAAGTACTGTGCAAAAGAGTGTCGTTTCTACTATAATAGTATGGAAAAAAATTTCTGGGCAATCGAGGTTCACACAGGTAAAATGCAAAAGTTCGCGACAGTCTCTTCTCAAATTTGCATAATGCGGTATGTTCGAAGAACTCTATTGTTGAGCACTCTAGTCTGTTTTTGTTCCATTTGTGGGCCATGCTTTGTGGGAAATATACAAAAAGAGAGTTGATCCATGTCGTTGTTACAACATTGTTTCAATGTTTCACGCGAAGGATATTAAAGCTATAGAAAAAGCCCAAAATCTAAGTTCAAAGTCACCTAGACCAAACATGCACGCTACACGTATTACGTGACTGGCGTCACGTAAGATATATTTTCAGTTAGCTCCAATTGGAACTCCGCGATTATTGAGGTTTAGACGCTTGCTTATAATAGAAGCATATAGGGATTTGTCTTTCCCGTTTATATGCACTCGATTAGTCTGCAAATATTCGAAAGGAGACTGGTCTTTTAACGTATTTTTTAACCATTGTGTGTCGATTTTGATCTTGATGGAAAACGGATTAAATGCACTAAATGAAACGAAGAGGTTTTATTAACATAATCCAGCCAGACCAAGGAGGCAGGTTTTCTTGAAAAATAGAGTAAGACTGTTTGATGTCTATCCAGCGATCTGACTTCGGTTGGAATTCGGCCTAGTCCAAACGTCGTGCTTCTGCCGTGCCGAACTCAAATAAATTTGGCTCGGCAGTGGCATGACAAAAAGCTATGAAAGATTCAAATGTCGGGGGCTTGGAAACGAGCGGTGCCGGCGCAAGTTTGTAGAGGGGTCTAGAGGCATCCTCCCGCCAAAAAAAAAATTTTAATGTAGGGGCTCGGAAATGGTATTTTTGACATCCTCCATGCTGTAGTTCTTAAGAAAATCAACCTAGCGGATGAACTATAAAATGACAGGTACTTTTAGTGCATTTACAGCAATATATTTTGAAGGTATTGTGAGCTTGATACATCTTTTTCAGCCCTCCATGATATATCACGGCCTCAGTACTGACTGACCTGCTCTTTTACACAAGCCCCCCGTGTGTGGGAAGGAATCGCACGCTGCGGAAAGGTTAAAACTATGTAAACACGAAAAGTTTCCTACACATTTGGTACGAGGTTGTAGCTTTGTAAATTCTTGGCAAATCTGTAGTAGACCAGACTTTTTTCGTTTTTTTCCTTCTTCTTTATTTGTTCATTTTTACCTCATACTAAAACAAAATAAACTGTCATCGTGGTAAAAAGTGGAGGGGGGGGGGGGGCTTAAGCCCCCACCCTGGCTCTGCCGTCCCTGGTTCAGTTCGGCACGTGCATGGCAAGGGCACGCCGTTCGAAGCCAAGTCGCGCTCCGCTGCCACACGGAGCGGCATTAGGTCTGCGGTGCTATAAGTAGTCGTGCCGACTTTAATTCAGCCTGCCGAACTGAGTGCATGCATGGCTTTAAACGTCGTGCTACTGCCGCGCTTGCGTCGAAGTTCTCAGTATTCGCGTTGAAACAATTTACAAGATTAGAACACCGGATAAACTGAGCATATCGAATGCTTTATATTCAATTAAATTTTGAGGGGCTCCGTCGACTGTTGAAGAATTCAATCCCCTATGGAAACGGCAAAAATTGCGTAATTTTACGGGCTTAAAAGGGGTTTAAGTTTGCCCAATATCGGGTCGAAATAAATACTTTGATTAACATTTGGTCTTCTTCAGTCAGTATTTGGAACAAGAAAATCTGGGTAGTAAGAACGCGCGCCAGCAAACACAAACGTTTTTAAGGCTAGGTGAACTTTTTTTGCATAATTGACGAAAATTGAAAAGTCTCTTCATAGTCTCTTCACTCGATATATTTCTAACAGTGTTTTTTGTCGTTGTTGGTGTCTTCAATTACTTAGCCTAAATAGTTTCCAAATAATAAAGAAAGAGGGAAAATCGATGGTTAAACTGACAACCGTTTACATAACACATCATATCCTGTCATATTCTTCGGCTCAATCCCCGTAAATGGTACCGCAAAAGTTCTCGCGGTGGACCTTTTGAAGATTAACCCCTAACTGATGTACGACGAGCACCCCCGTTATTTTTATATGAGTCTCCCCCCCCCCCCGGGGGGGAATGAATAAAGTTTGCATGCCGTGTAGCGCGACTTGGCTTCAGCGTGCTCTTACGTACCGTGCCGAACTCAATTCATAGCCTGCTGCATGAGCTGCCATTGCTAATATTTGTAGCATTTAAAATAGCCTTCAGCAAAGCAAGCGTCTTCCGATCTTCTGCGCGACTGATTGAACTCGACGTTTGGAATCACCGCTGTTCTCTTGTCATTGCCACTGCCGAGACAAATTTATTTGAGGTCGGAACGGCAGAAACGCGACGTTTGGACTAGGCCGAATTCCAACCGAGGTCAGATCGCACGATAGATTTCAAACAGTCTTACTCTATTTTTCAAGAACACTTGCTTCCTTGGTCTGGCTTGATCATGTTAATAAAACCTCTTCTTTCATTTCGTGTATTTAATTACAATTCGTTTTCCATCAAGATCAAAATCAAGACACATGCTAAAAAATACTTTAAAAGACCAGTCTCCTTTCGAATATTTGCAGACTAATCGAGTGTATATAAACGGGAAAGACAAACCCCTATATGCTTCTATTATAAGCAAGCGTCTAAACCTCAATAATCGCGGAGTTCCAATTGGAGCTAACTGAAAATATATCTCACGTGACGCCAGTCACGTAATACGTGTAGCGTGTTTAGTCTTTGTGACTTTGAACTTAGATTTTGGGCTTTTTCTATAGCTTTTATATACTTCGCGTGAAACATTGAAACAATGTTATAACAACGACATGGATCAACTCTCTTTTTGTATATTTCCCACAAAGCATGGCCCACAAATGGAACAAAAACAGACTAGAGTGCTCAACAATAGAGTTCTTCGAACATACCGCATTATGCAAATTTGAGAAGAGACTGTCGCGAACTTTTGCATTTTACCTGTGTGAACCTCGATTGCCCAGAAATTTTTTTCCATACTATTATAGTAGAAACGACACTCTTTTGCACAGTACTTGTTTTAGTTCCATATCGGACATACCAAGATGCGTTTTAAGCCCGTAAAACTACGCAAGTTTTGCCGTTTTCATAGGGGCTTTAGAAGGCAATTCTTCAATGGTCGACGGAATCCTTCAAAATGCTTGAAAAATTTAAAACTTCCTATTGTTAGATAGAAGAAAAGTAAAGTTCTTACGCTGAGTTTACCCCGAGTTCTAGTTTTGTAAATTGTTTCAATACGAATACTGAGAACTTTGTTATTTTCCAGATATTTTTTTGCATATTTAATGACGCAGAAAGCAATATTTTCGTTTTTGCGAACTTCTCGAAGACTTTGAATTCTAAGAAAATCGGAATAATATTTTCGAAAGTGGCTCCCTAAAAGGGTTCTTTAGGCAAAGTTTCAGGATTTTCGATTTTTCTAACCTGACCCCATTCTCGATATTTTCAGTCAGTGACTCTTCAGTAATTCTGTTGTTCAAGAAAAAAATAAATTAATGAATAAAAAAATGACAGTATTTTTAGAGGAAGTTACATCACCCTTAGCTAGTTTTCATCTATTCAGGTCGAATTGGAATTTGCAAAAGTTGGTTTTGAAAAACCGGGCTAGGAAGATCGCGAGAACCAAAAACAAACTCAACCCAATGACGGCGGCTATAATTTTAACCATTTTCATTTCAAACTGAACGCTGGCGTTACATATTTAGCTTGAGCAAGTTCTGTGACCAGTAGGCGCACTGAACAATTCTCGACAATTGAGAAATTCGAAGGTAAAATGTAAATTCATTTCTTACTAGGTGTTGTCCTCAGAGTCGTCGTCGTCATTGCTTAGGCCATATTAACTATGCTTAGGTTCACTAATAATTGGAAAGCAACTCTGTAGCATTCACTTTTGTTTGCTTTCAAAAACATGAAGTGCGAATACATTACTTTTGTCAACTATTGTCAAAACCAACGACGTAAAGTAACGTCCAAGATTTTTATGTCGCAGTTTAGAATATTCCTAGCCTGCGTAGCAGTCGTTAAATGGAGGAGGGGGAGGCAAAGCACGGATAGAGGAGGGGGACTGAGATAAAGGGAGAACGCCTGCTATAAGAACCTCCTTTTGTTCATTTCGCCTTCGCTGGCGAACGCAAAATTCCCATCGGCTGATACTCACTGAGTTACTCGGCATTAAAATTGATAGTAGCACCATCTCATCAAAAACAATTAAGAGTAGTCGTGTATGAAGATGTACATAAGCAAGGGCTTTGAGAAATTTACATCTCGCTAGCGTGAGGAAATTTACGTTAAAATACGAACAAGAATCGGCCGTGGCAGCGTTTTTAGCTTGAAGAGCTGCCAGTTTTGCCTGCCCGATACGAGAAACGTCTAATTTATAGCTATTTGTATCAAATGTTTGCTTGTGCCAAAAACTATGAGCTGAACGGGAAAGCGTCGATGTATCTTTGAAAGACCAAGAAATGGAATCACTGAGCTATCTTTCCGCCGATTACTCCAATTTCCCGGTGTTAATCGCCGATGCCAAATTAAAATACTGGCTTTCTTCCACCTCCTCGCAGCTCGTAGCCGAAGAAGTTATGGCATTGCTTGATGTTAAAGCCGTCTTTATAACACAGTATAATTCTGCCGCGTTTCTGATATTGCCACCACAACTCCTGCAAGTACGTTTGAATTTCGAAAAGTGAACCCAATGGAAGAACAGCCATCGGCCAAAACAGTCTCTGGACTTTTGCACCAGATTCTAATTCAATACCAAGAGCAATCGTATTAATTCGTTCTACTCCCTATTTTCGAGCTCTTTGTAGGATTAGAGGACCTTTCCGCGCTAAAAATAGCGCCATGGCTGTTATGCTGAAATTTTCCCATCGAGAAATAATTTTCATCGACTAAATTTCCACAGGGAGCTTAAATCAGTTATGCTGAGAAGCACGCGCTAGTTTCCGACTAGTAAACCTGTTAACAGTAATGATAGTTGCTGAAATCGGATTACATCGAAATTTGTGGGCGTTTTTAAAGCAAGCGTTCCTTCCCCTTCTTCCTCGCGTTTTTTTCCCTCCCTTCCCTTCACACATTTACACCTGCAACGCATGCTAGGATAATCCCTCTTGAGTTTTGCCAATTACCGGCCAAGCTCAGTGTCTTGGTTGATCCTCGATCGTTTTCCGTTCACCCTTATCATTTCCAAAAACACAAAAATGTTTTCAAGTAGCAAAGGTAAAATGCAACAACGATGGCACTTTTCTTTGAAATAGATTTTACGTCGCCGAAGTAATAACACAACAAGGTTCACACGTTGAAGAATCGTCAGGGTAAGGTTAGTCCTGAAAAGAACTGTTGTCGGGGATTGGCGCTTGGACGGCGCTGCAAGCGACCTGAAATGTTGATGCCAACAATCACACCTTAAGACCACAGAATTGACTGGCACTCTGCTCATAATGTGCTTATCCCGCAGTACAAACTAGTTTCAACAGCTGACTCTTATAATTAGCCAGAACAATATAACTTAGAAAGAACGCCTCGTAGATGGCAGCAATTACGAGCAACTACAAAACGACTTATTTTCGACATAAACAGGCCGCCGTAAATTGACTAACAATAGACGGATAGAAACTTACTAGAATCGACTGGTGTTGACAAACTTAAATTCACGAGTCATACAGCCAACACCACCAAGGCTAAACTGACCAATCAGTTTCAAGGAACCAGACTGATCATCGACTAACAAATAGTACTCGCTTGATTGTGAAGATCACTTTTGCTCAAGTTGTCGAAACGTTAGCCACCAACAAGAGTTCTTTTCAAAACTACTCACCAAGACGATCACACTATACGAACTAACGTATTACCATATCCTACGGGGTTTGCCCGAAAACTTGATTCCCTTGGCATACGTAAAGTAAATTACCATTTCGATCATACCTTTACTTTATGATCTCCATACCGTGCCTTGATGTCTTTGTGCTGCAAGACCATGGTCGCAATGTTGTCAAATGGATTTCTCACAACGTGAACAAACTTAACCTTAGCGCCCGAAGTTTCCTCTAAAAGTTGAACGGCTGCTACCGCATTCCTTCTGTTCATCGAAAACGCTGTAAACGCGCCTGACTTGTCTCCAATCACCTATTGATAGAAATAATGAAAACTTCCGAGGTCATGATAATTCCTGTGCGAAGTCGATCGTTGGCTTTTTATGTAGAATATCGGCAAAAAGAATAATAATCGTAAGATTCACCGAAATATTTGGTCCCTTGTTCAAAACCAATGAGCTGCCTTTAAAACAAATGCCATGTTAGCAATCCTGTGGGGTGCGAAGGTTCTTCTGACGACTAAAGGGCGTAAAATTAAACCAAGGAGAAGTTATCTACGCTATCAAAACGAACGCAGATAACTCAGTCAACCAATTTCAAATTACCTCTATGAGACATGCCTGCAGGGAATCATGGTAGTTGTAGTCTGTTGAAGACCTAAATGTAATAACTGACCTTAAATGTAATAAACTCCTAAATGTAATAACATTTGGCCTTAAATGTAATAAACTCCAAAGTGTGACAACATTTGGACTTAAATGAAACAACGTTACACAAACGTCATCATTGACGTAACCACCTCGTTGTTTAGTAAAATAATCACGTGACACTACACACAATCCCTGTAAGCGGGAATCCTTATTCCAGCCTTTAAATTCCTTCTCATACAAACAAATTTCGATAGGTTGGTAATAGCGTGACGTTTTTGTTTCTAAATCTACTTGTTAACCAATATAGTTCCGCAGAAAATATTTTCAAGACGCCAGCGATTTATCAGTCCGTTCTTGAATCACAACCTGATCAGTCCAAACAACAATTCCAGACAAAACTATCACAGTGGTACCGGATGCCGTGATGACAACGTCACCAGGACGCGACGCAAGGTGCATTTGAAATAGCTGTTGTCGTTTCATGGTTTAAATGCCTTTTATATCTCGATTTGGCTCTCTTGTGAGACCACACACAGCGAGTCTGGATAGTTCGATCCTTCAATCTGTCTTCTTTTTTTATATATGTAACTGTGTCTGGAAAAAAAGGTCTCAGAGTCCGCTATTTTGGTCGTTTACAATTTTCCCAGTAGGATGATGTGAATCTGCTTTTTCTTTAAAAGTATCAATTGTATTATGCCCCATGGGGTAATATTTCGCAAATGACGAAGCATTTCCAAACTGTAGGTTTGAAAAACTGTTTAACAAAGAATTCCTGCTTTAATGATTGCGTTTGATTAACATAATTGGACACTGCATCCAATGAGTTTGCTTCCTGGAGCAACTATACAAATCATATGTCACAAGATGGGGCCTATGGGGATCAGCTAACACTGTATGCGGCCGCGAACTTATATAACATTGACGTTCAAATAGTATCTTCCCTGGGAGCTGGTGGGCAACATGTGTTCAGCCCGTCAGCAAGTATTGCAACGGCCACTGTGTACCTTGGACATTTTGCAGAAAATCAAGGGGAACATTTTGTGGCCTTGGAACCAGTTATGAGCGACCACGACAATGGTGAGGAGGTACTAGAAGACATCACGGAGGAATATGCGAGTAGAACTGAAGGAAACATTGACATGGGTGATACGGTTAATGATGATGACTGTGATGAAGAAATTGAACAACAAGAGGGTGCGGATGACTTGGAAGATGTTGTGGTTGAAGTTGAGGAAAGTGATCAGCCAAACGAGACAGCCTTGCAGATAATTGAGGGTGGAGAGGAACAAATAGCGCTTCAGTTTGTTCCTGATGAGGATGTTGGCTCATTGGCGTCTGTATCCAATAGAGATTGTTGCATCGAAAACCTGCCCAATGAACTTTTAGAAAAAATCTTCCAAATGGTATTGATATCATCGGCCGCTCTATTTGCCGGTAACGCGTGCCATTCATACCAATCGTTATGTGGAGTCAGTACACGGTTTAGGGCGGTGACGCAAAGGCTAACTCGAATGTTGCCGAGGGTTTATATCTCCGGCGGAGTGCAATCTTTTGTTATAAGTGTCCGTAGCCTTATCAAGAAATATGGTACCTCAAGCGGTCTGATCATGGAATTAAAAAGCATCATTTCCGATCCAAAATGGGCCAATGCCTGGTTGGAGATTAGGAAAGACGGATACGATTGGTGTGTCATCAAAAGAATTTTTGGAAAAAAAAGTAACTCATGGTGACCTTTCGATGAAGCAAAAAAACCGGCTAAAAAAACAAGCTTCAATGAAAAGAAGTCAACAGAACTGTTAATGTTTAAACACTGATGTTGTATCGTTACAAACTTTTTACTTTTTTTGTTAGTGCTAGTTGTGTCTAGAGAAAAGTAACAAATACTGACTTTTTGACAAAGCTGAAGAGGAAAAGAGACAAAAGAGTAACCATTCACTGCAAAGAAATGGACAGAACTGTTAATGTTTAAATGTTGATGTTGTTTCAATACATAATTTGTTTAAAAAATTACCTCCGTTGATGCATGTTAGCTGTTATAAATTTTATATCCTTGATAGCCTTGAGTTCAATCTACTACGCTTCAAGCGCCAAAGAGAAATCCAACCAAAGTCCGCCAAAACTACCGGCAGCTCCGATAGAAAAAGACCACGGCACGAAGAAGAGCTAAACTCCATCCAGGAGAAGATAGACAGCTCAAACAACTCTATCAGTCTGCTGAATTCTCACCTGGCGAAGGGCTCATGCCCCAAGACCTTGAGATACAATGCGCGGGCTAACATCACGCCCGACGAGGACTTTAAGAAAGACATTAACTCTATTAGAAAGAAAGCCGAACAGGCCCTTGTAGGGGGCCTAGTGAAATTTCACCACAGGCGCGTAGAAAGGCTTAAGAATAAATACAGAAAGCTCGAACAAGCTAAGTCTCGCAGAAGTTTCCATGAAACCAACCAGTCTTCCCGCAAAACGCCGGCTAGAAATAGAATTGCGAACGAAGATAAGAAAGACAACGAGCTAGCCGAAGTGTTGAAAGCCAAGATCAGAGAGGTCGATATATTGCTGGAACAAATGAGATCACAAGCAACGAATAAAAAAAGTGAATCTTATCCTGTTGTCTTATCTGACCCTTTAGAAATAAGGGAGGAAGGGGAAAGAAACAACACAGATAACAAAGCGGTTAAAAGCCGCAAAAGATTAGAGCGGAGAAGAATCAAACAGAAAAAACGCTTTCAAAACAACATTGAGTCACGCAAGCAACATATCAAAAACCTGTCAAATACGCAGCTGACAGACGAGCAAATTACCCTGCTATCCCGTGGTTTGAAATTCATTCCTGCTCCCGTGACAAGAGAAAACACTATCAGGCGCCAGCTACTCAATGACTTCAGTCATTTTGCCAGAAGAATGCGCCTTAAGTACATATTTCACGGCCACGACAAAGAACCTCATCCTTTCCACGTCAAGTCAGACTGGGACCCACCAGTCCAGCACTCAGTTGCTCTAGAAACTTTTCTAGAAGAAGTCAAATTTGACCTTGCTAATATCAAATTGAACAGGCCGAAAGACAACCTGTCACAGGGAGAGCGAAATGCTCTCAAAGAACTATCGCGTGACAAAAACATTGTACTAAAGAAAGCCGATAAGGGTACCACAACCGTCATAATGAACAGAACAGATAAACTTAACGAGGGTCAAGTCCAACTTGATGATATACACAACTACCGGCCCCTAGACAAACCTATGGTTGACACCACGGCCAAAAAAGTTCACCGATTGATTCGATCACTACCACAAGAAGGCCACATAGACGAAATGACGGCTAAATGGCTCTCCCTAACGCCCGACCCTCCACGAATACCAGTGTTTTACACACTTACAAAGATTCACAAACCGACACCTGTTGGTAGACCAATTATATCAGGGTGTGACGGCCCTACAGAAAGGACCTCAGCTTTTGTTGACCACCTTATTCAGCCAATAGCACAAAAGCAAACCTCGTATCTTAAAGATACAACAGACTTTCTTAACTTCATCGAAAAGACTAAACTGCCTAAAAACACCATTCTTGTCTCTATGGACGTCACCAGTCTCTACACGAACATACCACAGGAGGAGGGTATTACCACTGTATGCGAAGCATACGAAGAATTTTACCAGGAGAACCCTCCAATTCCTAGCAGGTACCTAAGAGAAATGCTAAGTCTGATTCTACAAGAAAACTCGTTCCAATTCAATGGAAAAGATTACCTCCAAACTCATGGAACAGCCATGGGAACGAAAATGGCCGTAGCTTTTGCTAACATATTTATGGCCAAAATAGAAAAAGAAATACTCAGACAAAGCTACACAAAACCCATTTTTTGGAAAAGATACATCGATGACATCATATCCATGTGGAACACAAGTAGAGATAAAATAGAAGACTTCCTTCTAAAGGCAAACAGTTTTCACCCAACGATAAAATTCACGGCTGAAATCTCAGAAACTGAAACTACATTCTTGGACACGAAAGTGTACAAAGGTGACAGATTCAATAAGGAATCTATTCTTGACGTGCGAACTCATTTCAAACCTACAGAGACCTTTCAATACACGAATTTCTATTCGTGTCACCCACCAGGCGTCACGAAAGGCTTTATCAAAGGAGAAGCGTTAAGGCTTCTGAGAACAAATTCCTCTCAACTTATTTTTGAGGAAAACATGAGTAATTTCAAAACACGCCTGCAGAATAGAGGTTACCCAGCTAGAATTGTAGAAAAACACCTTTCAGAGATTAAGTTCTCTGATAGAAAAATGTCACTAGCACAGAAAGACAAAACCGCACAAAAGAAAATACTGTCCTTTGTCACGCAATACCACCCGGCGTTGCCTAACCTAAAAGACACACTACTGGGGAAATGGCACCTTATAGATAATCACCCGCTACTGAGAAAAATCTTTAAGGAGCCCCCCATCATCTCGTATCGCAAGGGAAAGTCCCTCAAAGACATCCTAGTTAAAGCTAAACTATGAAGGCTTTATTACTTATTCATCCGCGAACGGCAGGAGTCGTGCAGGCTTGTCAACACTTTTATCACGCAATTAATAAACTAAAATTAATAAAGTCATATATAATTACAATAAGAACTTTGTCCAGTTGAGACCCAGGATATCTCATCATTCGAAAATGAAACCATAAAATATCACTCCAAAGCTTGATAGATTTAGCCAAGCCTAAAAGCAGTGCTTCCCGTTTTATTTTTAATTTAAATCTGAACTTAGAGACCATAGACAGATTAAAAATAGGACTTGAGCCCGCGATCCAGTGGAGAACAATTACCTAATCAGCGGTCAAAATAAAAGAATACGTAAGCCCGTGAAATAGTCATGTGATACTGGTCAGCGAATACCTTTTTGACAACTGTCAGTTGGCCATAACATGGATGCCCAATATCAAATAGGATATAAGCTGACGATAATCTTAACGTTGACATATTTCTGGAGTATGGCCGCCAAGTTCCGCTCTGTAGCCCTTAGATTCGGGCCGCTGCAGAGCTCCGCTATAACTGAGTGCAATGACGTCATCAGTCAGGTGACAAACCCGAAAACACATGTTACTCGTTGCGATAAAAGAACCCTTTTAATGAGATGACAGATGGTGCAACAGATCACGTGGTTTATGCAATAACAGTGAGTTGATTAATGACGCCTTTGATGACGTCAATGATGACGTGATTATAAACCATCTCATTTAAGTCCAAATGTTGTCACACTTAGGTGTTATTACATTTAAGGCCAAATGTTATTACATTCAGGAGTTTATTACATTTAAGGCCAAATGTTATTACATTTAGGAGTTTATTACATTTAAGGTCAGTTATTACATTTAGGTCTTCAACATAGTCATCATCTTGGACTGGATGTTTGTTTTGATGAATATAACTACCATGATTCCCTGCGAGTGCATCTTATAGAGGGAATTTACCATAGAACATGCGACCAGTGTTAAACGTGAGAAACTTTATGAAAGCGTGTTTTTTTTGCTTGAGTTATGATTAACTTGTATTATGAAAATACATATATTTCACTAGGACCACGTGGTGATTTTCTTTCTATTTTAGCTAACACTTAGGAGAAGTTAAGAAATATGAGATTTTGTCAGTTCATAAAAATAAACAATAGTCAGTAATTTTTGCCTTGTAGATGCATAGGGCGCGAAAGGAGGTACCGTTTGAATCATTTAATTGCAGTGCTAAATAAATGTCCCAGGTTCGGCTCACCTCAATGTACTGTTCAAAGGTTCCTTGCCATTGGTTTGGTACATAATAACGGAATTTAGAGGTTGCCTTCGAAACGCTTCCTTTAAACACTTGAGACCTTCTACCCTTACTGACAACACGTTTTGAAGACGCGAACAAAGTGTTATAATATTTGTATATTGAACTATTTATCCATTTATGTGGATTTGAGCTCCACCTGCCAAAAGCTGATGTTTCGTCTGCTATAACCATGTGCGGGTGAGCATCCAGTAAAGAACCAAGTAAAGTGTGGCGACTGCGCGAATAACCAATGAAAAACAAGATGGTTTTGACGTGACCATAAGCTTTGAACACGCTTCTGTGTGAGTGTACTTTATCTATAATTGAAAAAAAAAAAATGTTAGTGAGTACTTAAAATTGAAGATCGCTGTATGGTTGCCAGTTAAAAATAATTTTGGCTAATTTTTGACATATTTTTGATAATTGATGGCTTCGTTTAAGCTAAAAAAATCAAATTATTAGGACTATGTTATGCGAAGAGGTGAGAATGTCGACTATGCGAAGCTTTAATTGACAACTCCACCTCTCAAGATTGTTGAATGACGGTTTTAAACACGCGAAACAAACAGAAATTTAAGTTACGACGATTATATCAGAATTTCAAGAAATCGACGCCCAAGGTATGGCTAATACATTTAACAGAGGATCTTGTTGCGGTCAACTGTTTGATTTAAAACGGACCAAATATTTAACCCTTGCGCACGAAAGTTGGAACATTTAACGTAAAAAAGTTGGAACATTTAAGGTGGCTCCTTATAGTTTTACCATCGCGCGAGCGCTGAGGAAGTAATCTGCGCGCGCTCAAAGGAAGACGTCAGTGTTTTTCGATATTTTATTACGGCAACATGAGCACAAAAAGCAAAACTGACAGTTTCCTTCAGTGAAATTCCGTAAAATTTGGCAGATTGGTAAAAAATATTTTACTTCAGTCGGAGCTCGTTTTTCAGGGAAATCTATAAGACCAAATCTTTTGCAGGGGTAAAAGACATAAACTTGAAAATATCGCAAACACTGCCTTTACAAACCCTACTTTTTTCTCGTTTAAAATTCGTATCCCGCTGTGAACGATGTGATGTAAAAATTTTGGAAGATTTCACCTAAGGAAATTCATGTAAATCACAAATAAAGCCATAAAAACAGTAAAAAAACGCATTTGTTTGGGCATTTATAATTTAAGACTAAATCACAGAATTTTAACAGAGATGATAGCAAAACACTATTTAATCATTGCTTATTACATGTAATAAGTTTGAGAGGACCAGGTGTGAAAGCAAATGCAACAACAGCATTCAAAACATAGCACTTGCGCGCGCAACGCCATAAATGATTACCTCTTGGAGCCACCTTAACGTAAAAAAAATGTTAACGTAAAAACAAGAAAGAAATTAGTTACGAAAGTGGAAGTCTCAAGATCTTTTGTCAAGAATTTTTTGTGTCTTGTTTTACTATAGCAGAAAGCTATGTTAGCCTACATCTCTTAAAATAATACCTTTCACTATCTCAGAATGGTCCTTCATGTAAACACCTTGGTTCGTCCACACAACCAAAACACTTGCTATTCCCACGCCAATAAGCACGCCCAAAAGAACTGCACGGATTCGAAATCTGCCTTGTGATCTCAGACACATCATAACTGCTTCTGTTTAAAATAATGAAGACGTTTACTAAGACAATCTTGCTCTAATTGTTCCAAGAGAAAATATTTTTCCAGCTGGTTCTAAGATGAGTTACGATCAGCTTGCATTTAATAGACTGTTCACAGTCCTCTATTTTCTTGTATTTTTATTCGATCGTTGAAAGCGCGGATAGAATCGCAAGAGAGCTGGACGCCAGCGTTAAACGGAAGACTTGACTTGGTAGGGGGCCGGTGGGGACCGATGTAAATGTTCTTTTTGCTCGCTTCGCTGGTAAACCCCACCCCCACCCCCGCGTGCTCCGCGCTTGCTTCGCTCTCTTTTTCTTTCGCGGCGTAAATAGAGAGGGCTGTGAACGGTCTATGCGTTTAAGTGATTGGTACATATTTAGAGGACATTTCAGATTTCAGAAAAAGACAGTTACTAATTTAAAAGGATTTGTTTTCAAATTTTCATAATTTTTTCTTAAAATCCCCGATGAGGTCTACGGCAATTGGAAAACAATTGTAAGAGATTAGATATTTTAAAAGAACTTTAAGTCCTTATTGACTGCTGGGTGCACTTAAGTTTTTAAATAGAGTGGTATGTTCAAGTTATTTAAGCCTGCGCTTAAATGCCTTGAATGCGTACAAAAAAGAAGGGCTACGGGAGGCAAAAAACGCGAGGAAAAAGAGAAACAAATCTTTCTGCTAGTTTCCCTCCTTCCATCCTTGCTTCTTTCCCTCCTCCAATCCCCTCCCCCCTTCTCCATCGCGTCTTCTCCAGTTTATGGTGGAGACGCCTGGGTAGTATCATTCACAGCCGTTACTTAGATCGACTCACATCGCTTTTCCCGAGAAGTGTTGCGTGACTTGGATACTACTTCCATGGCAAAACTGGCGGACTAGTGTCAAAGTTGCACCCTGTCTCAGACTGTTGCAGGAAGTAAGAAGTAAAGAAATTCAGCACGAATTCAGCCCTCAGCCTCCACATAATTTTGTAAGTGTTATTTTTACTACTTTTTGTCGATTTTTCCCATACATTACTGACAGCATTATATACCTGTTGGTGCATGCAATTTTCAGTACACTGAATGCAAACAATAGTGAGCTTAAGCAACGACGACAGCAACGTCAAGGACGACGCCTAGTCAAAAATTAATTAATATTTTACCAGCGAAATTCGCAAGTGTCTTGATCTGGTCAGTAAGCCGATGGCTCTAAAAACGTACTCAGGCTAAATATGCAATGACAGCGGTCAATTCCAAATGGAAATACGAAAAATTAGCCGTCGTAGTTCGTGTTCCTCAGACGACGTAGAACTTGGTCATTTCACCTTGTTGTTTTGCAGAGGACGGCAAAGAAATGCACAAAGATTTATAACGCGCGTGCACAGCTATTGTTTTGCTCATTAAATCTTGTGTTTGGTGACGTTCTCGTTGCTGTCGTCGTCGTTGTTTGCTTAAGCTCCCTAATAGTTCAGTGGAACCTCGCCTTACGGTCATCTCGTTATTACAGCCACTTTTTTTGTCCCGGAGAAACACCCATACATTTTGTTACAAGAAAATCTGGTTAATGTAGCCCAGCCAACGGCCACATTATAAAATGTATAATCTTTTATAATTATAACCCGTTGATACGGCCACTCAAACCAGTTATGTTCATGTTTCCATTAACAATATTGTATGTAGTGATAGAAGTTTAAATATTTAAAAATCATATCTACTTCCGGATGCTTATTAAAGAACAGTTGTTTACAATTGCATTTGCGATATATCTGTTAGCTTCTGTTGAGACGTTACTCAGTTTGGACCAGTCATGAAATTTGACCCTACCCGTTAATCCTGCCACCCCGTTAAAACAGTCAAGTATTACCTGCTCGTTGGTGACGTTATTAACGGGGTTCTACTGTGTGTACTGTATAGAGAGATATAAGTTACTTGGAAGATTTTACAATGTTTATGCTTACTTCAGGTGGCTTAATACTTTTTCAGGGAGTAAAAGAGCCCGGCAGCTTTTAAGTCATTTGTAAAATTTCCTAGGATCTATTTTTCTTTTTTCAGTGGCTGTTTGAGCCCTAGTGTATAGTAAAATGAACGACCAAGTGCATAAGGGGAGACTGGGCACTAATTTAATGAACTTTTTTTCAGAGTCACCGAAATGACACCTACAAGCTTTTAGATAGTTACTGGGAGTATTTTCAGCGTGATCCTATTACAAAAGACATGGATGCCACATCTGGTCGGAATTTTATTACTTAAAGTTTCCTTTGTTAGAATCTTTTTCAAGGAAGCGGATCCTTTAATGGAATAGTAGTCCAAATTGGGGATCATTCGCAGGCCTGTACAGTTTTAACAAGCGATAACTTGACTACGGTGACGATTTTCAAAAGCATGCTATTAAACAGCGACCAAGTCAAAAATGTATCTGTATATGCATACTAATTTTCGTGGTATATTAAACGAATTTTACTTTCTTATTAGCCTGCGGATACGACTTCCTACCATTGCTCACGGCCGTTATTAAACAGTTATCATAAATTCTAGTACATTTTTCGACCATTGGTGTCTTAGTGTGTTTTAAATCCTTTGATTTGATTTGATATACACGCTAAAAGTTGACTATTCACAGATGCTTAACTTTTTTAGGTGTATTGTTCAGGTTAAGAAAACAAAACAAAATAAACAAACTGACGCGGTTGTTTATCTTTTAAAACGATATGAGATAGAAGGAAGAAAGCTGCTTAGAAACCATGAGGTCATGCCTTGAAATATATGTCAATAGATTTTTGATATTTTTTGAGGAAGTCAGATCGACCATAGCGCTTTTTCGTTTGAGTCTTCTTTTCAGGCCGAATTGAATTTAGGTTACTCGGAGAAAAAACTTCGGAGCAAGGCAGGAACCAATGACAAACAAAACCCACATATACCTCCAACTAGGCCACATTAGTGGGACGTTAGCGCTCTCACTGCTACACCATCCCAGTTCCATATTGTGATCGAAAGCTAAAGAGCTAAATAGAAAGCTACAAGTAACTATTTTGGCTCGACGTTTTTCCACCGAATCGAGTGCAACTATATAAACTAGTTGTTATTCTTGTTTAACTCACAGGAATATGACTTACCTTGGCTGTTTATTTTTTTTTCTTTTCAATGGCGTCCTCGTACTCTGACTCCTAACACGTTGTTCACGTTGGTTGAAGTAAAATTATAAACGTCACGACCTTTCCAGCGTTCAATTTGCGAAAGATTGATGATTTTTTTCTATGCAGTGGTCCTTATGATATCTGGTGTCTTTTAGGTCTTCTGGAGTAACGACTTTGTAACGGCGTTTTGCTTTATCTGTTTAAGGGAAGCGATTGCGGTAGGATGGGAAATTCATCTAAAACCAAGTGCAAATTATGTATACATCAGACGCCGATGCCTCTGCATGTCTGAAATAACGCGAGGAATTGTTTAGAAATGAATTTATAACCACTTATGATACTATGGCCACCAAAATGGAGCACTCCAATGCAAATGTCACACAATATGAAGAATTGCTCCATGCGTTGCAAGCGCATGGAAATTTGAGATCCTAAAGCTGCCATTTTTTACATTGAAATGAATGCCTTTGAGGCTTATTTTTTGTTTGGATGAAATTAAAAAAACAAACAAACAAACAAACAAAAACAAAAACAAAAGCAAAAAATGAAATAAAATAAAACGTAGCATCGTCGATGTAACAGATACATGTATGTGGTGCCATTAACATTATTTGTAAATGTGGTCATTATGCGTTATTCATTTGATTTAATAGCATAAAACGTCTTTCGACAATATTTCCACGACAACCTTTAACAGCATTGTACACGTGTTGCATAGCATAGAGAGGATAACAAGTAGAGTTTCGGTAGGTTTAATTAGTAACAGCAATGACATCGCGGTGATGCAATTTATATAAACAAAAAACCTCCCTTTGGCGCGGTAATATGCCCGGATATTATCAGCGGATATTATCTGTTCCGTGAAGCGAGCAGTTTTCCGAAAGCAAAACTTGACGTACACTGTGAGATTCGAGGACTATCCGAGCATACCCGTTTGAAATACTTTTCCCAGCACGCTTTAATTAAAACTTGGGAATATCACTCAAACATTCTCCAGTGTTGGCTGGGGTGTATTAAGTCACGTGACGCGTTAAGACCATCTTGGATTAAGGATATCATGAGTTTATTTTCTTACAGCCAAAAAGGAAGTTAACATGTTACATTTTACCCCGTCTTCAAATTAGAGCTAAAAAGCGCTAATTAATGGTAGTTAAAATTACAAACTCATTTGGAATGCAAGCGGTAACGTGATTCCAGTTTGGAGCGATATTTGGGCTGAATTTCTTGTCAGTTCTCGCCATGCTTCAAATGCTTTCCTCTGAGTACTAGTAGCGTAAATTAAAACTCGACAAGGAAAGAGAGCCCGCATGAAATCGAGCTGTAGGCAACGTGGCTCCCTGTCTAAATATGGTAATTTAGATATGTTTTATAGAATATAAATTAAGTAATGAAATAAGAAATGGAATTCTCTTGTAGTGGTGAGAATTGGACTACAAGCAGCTCTTTTCTCCCATTTCATTTCGTTTTAACAACTAAAATTCTCTTTTTAAGAACTGCATAAAAGACAAATTTTGTAACAAAAAATTAATAAATAAGTAACTGTCAAAATACGGTTTAGACGGAGACATCCTCCCCATCTACCGTGCCTACCCGGTCTGAATAGGTTTAAGGGTTAATAACTAAATCGAAGTTGTTTGGCCGTAGAACTTTCCTCTTGTTCTTGTTCTTCTAGTAGTTCTTTGTCGTCTTTTTGTAGATTGTAAGCGAGGTCTAACATGTCCGTAAAGGCGTTTGTATTACCACGACGACGGCGCTTTTGAACGACTACGTATGCAACGACCAATAGGATCAAAGAACCAACGACTCCCCCAACAATCTCCCCAGCGCTCTTGGCAAGTGATGAAGAGGTAAATGGTCTGTCTATTAGAAAAAAAGAAAGAAAGAGAGAGAGAAAGAAAAAAAGAAAGAAAGAAAGAAAGAAAGAGAGAGAGAGAAAGAAAGAAAGAAAAAGACAGCAGAACTTAAGCATTAATAACCGCTTATTGCGTTCCGTAGCAATTTTACTCGAGTTCTAACGAGTCTGAATTCAATTTTGTGTACCTTTTCTTGGCTTACTGTTTAGTTTATACAGGTCTGGTGAAACGGTTTCAAATTGAAATATCAGGTCAGGGCCATAGCCAGAAAAGAACTATGACTCAAGAAATGTCCACGAAACAATTATGACTGAGGCAATGTTTATCGTTAAATTCTCTTTCTAGGTATTATGGGGGCTTATGATGACTTAAAACAACAAATTAAAAACAGAAATAAAATGAATGAAGTAATTATAAGTTCCTCGGTTTACCTGTTACTAGTTACGGCCCTGCAGGTAGAAAGGTCACTAGCTAACTGGCAAGAGCTAGCTAACAGCTACCTGGCATTAAGACTTAAAAGTGCTAGGAAAATGTAGTAAAGACTACGTATAAGAACTACAGTCAGAGCCAATTATTCCATGTTGTTCCATTTTTTCGTCTCTTGTCCAAAATGAACAAGAGTGGGGGCAAGAACTATCACTTGAGATAACACTTAGTAGAACTTAATTATTTTAAATATCATAAAAACCGAATTCTTATACTGTTTTGGGTGAACCAACTTTCTCCCTAAATGAAGGTTCTATTTGTCGCTTAAGCATAATTACCCCTTTCCTATAATTCTTTTGATCATTTTTGTTTTCAGATATTATTCGTTTAATACCTTCTGTGGTTATACTCGCGTGGATTTTTTTCGTATTTTCCGCGTCAACATTTGCCAACGTTAACCATATTCTCAGTATACCGTAGTCGAAAACGCAGAGATCGAAAGTGATAAAATCTCGTTGCTGTGCGACCTCGACAGGTAAAAAAAAAAATGAGAACGAAAAACAAAATGCTCTGTGGCAGACCTCGACATATGACAAAATATCCAAAATCATCTCCAGCTCACAAATTGGAGATTGAGACTTCAATGTATAACAAGTTTTGTCATTCAGACCTTCTCTTTCAATTCACCACCACTAACCTGTTAGACAGCTTGTTAATGGTTCTGCATTCAACACTGCTGCGTTTGGACATTGAATACATGAGGAAGACGACGTTTGACCGTCGAAAGGCTGGTATGTCCCATATCGACATGGAAGGGAGAGATCGGTGTTCCCATTTAGACAGTAGTACCCAGGTTTGCATAAGTCTGAAAAAAGATATTGAAATTATTGTATGGGAAGGTAGTACTGAGATAAATTCCAGCGTTCAACGTGCTTGGTTCTCTCTAGATGGGGATTTTGCCATGCGAACCAATTCCATGGAAACGGCAACGGTCGGCCGTGTATTGTCTCCTTTTTGAGTGACATTTAATAAACCAATTACTAACGTAGCTTACTCTAGCCATAAGTATTGGGAAATATTGGGCGTAATCGGTCGTTTTTGTACGGCCCTGGTGCTTAGATTTTATCATACTATCTACGGCTTAGTTTTCTTTGAGTGTAAAGTAACGAGGTAGTAGAAACTCTGAAGGATGGAGTTCCAGAAATAAAATTTCTTAAACAACAAGCTTGGTACATATATCTACTAAAAAGAGCTTTTCACATCTTTAGATCGAATATACATGTAAACATAACGCTTTTCGGATAAAACTCAAGCTTAATATTTGCACTGGAACACACTAGTAAAGATCGAAGTTAGAGATTTTATGTCCTGTTGTCATTTTAAGTGTTCAGCATTTAATTTTGAAGTTTTTTCTTGTGTCTTTCTTAGGCCTTAATCAATATATGTTTTTAAGAAATCTTCTAGTATAAGTCACAGAAACGCACGACCTTCAGCTTCTCAATAGACCTCTTTTCTAATCAGCATAAAACAAAACTACGGTTTAGGAATGCTTATACAATGCCTCTATGCCCTATTTTAGAACGATAACCGACAAAGTGCCATGAGCGCGCTAAAATGAGTTGGGGACATAAGAAAAATTTTAAAAATTTTCTACAGTTGTTCGTCTAAGACCTTATTGATCAATACCTGGTGGTTTTCCTTCGTTTGAGCGATTTCCAGAGGAACAGAAGACTTGGCAGCTTATTCGCGCTCCAGAGTTTCTCCTCCGAAAATCTTCACACACTTTGGAAGTTTGACGTTTATGGCACACTCTCTTTGACGCACAACCTTTGAGGTAATTTGCTTTACTTGAACCAGATACTGGATCATAGGCTTGAATGAGGAATTGAGCACATTGTTCCTCATCCGAAAGACAGTCTTCAACAACTTGACTGTCATTGCAATGGTCCCAGCTTGAACTGGAGACACACTTGTAGCACCTCATAATAGCGGCATTGGCTGTAGGCCAAATAATACGACATAAGTACAAGATCCATGAGAGTGTTGCCTTGCTTTGAAAAGCGACGTATATTTTATTTAAATGTTTCATATTAAACAATTACATTGTGAGGTCGAGATTTCTATCGCGTGATAGTTGACGAGGGCACAGGGCATATAGAAATCGAGAGCGAATAATCTAATTGTTTTAGTATAAATTCACTAGACGTTCAAAACTTTCACAGACACTTCGGAAACGCCAAGAAGGGTTTTGTTATCAAGGGCACACTGCTACGCTACTCACTATCTATCGAAGAATAAATAGTTAGTAGCGTACGTAGCCAATCAGAGAAGAGCATTCGTGATAAAACGCTAGTAGATTTATACTAAAAGTTAACGTAATCATTCAGGACAACCAAAACAGGCAAACAAAACAAAAATAACAACAACAGCGGGCACAACAACAACATTGGGAAAAAAGAAAACAATTGAACACAACCGAGAGATACATAGCAATGGTAATGATAATGATAACGATAACGGTAACGGTAATGGTAATGGTAATGGTAATGGTAATGGTAACGGTAATGGTAATGGTAATGGTAATGGTAATGATAATAATAATATAATCAAACTTTAATGAGTACTTTTTCATACAAACTTGAATCTTACATGTGTCTGGTAAAAAAAAACAAGAACAAAAAAAAAACAACAAACAAACAAACAACAACAACCAAACAGAAATTCTGTTGTTCCTTAAGTTTTTTCCCTCAAATAATTTATGTAAAACATTTTAATAGCTTACCTACGTAATCATACTCTGTAAGCATTCACCAGCATTAAGTGACTATGTACACAAGTAATGGTAAATTAATGTGTGTAAATTAATGATAGTAATGTGTATACTGTAGGCAATTCCTATCCCTACATGTCCCCCTTTTTAACATAGAAAAGAAAAAAATGTTGTAGAAATGTTACAGAAAGGAAAAAAGGTAAAATCCGAATATAATAATAATAATAATAATAATAAATAATAATAATAATAATAATAGTAATAACAGATCCCTCAGCAGCTCCCTCAGCAGTTTCGACGTCAAAGTCCGCATTCTTGACATTACAGGGGACTCTCCTAGTTGTCCTATCACCTCTCAAACAGATGAGGGTGGATCTCAAGAGTGCAAACGACGTTTTTGCCCTGATCCAGGACATCGTCTTAGCGTACTGTTCCCCCTTCTTTAGCGCTATCAGCTCCGCAAGGCGACTGTGGTACCATTCCGCCGGTTGTAGCGAATACTAAGATGTGAATGTTCCCTGTTCAACGTCGAGGACTCTGCTTGAGTACTGACGCTTCTTCTTATTAATAATAACAATAATAATAATGATGATGATAATAATAATGATAACAGTAATCATAATAATAGTAATAATAATATTCAAGAATAATAACAATTTTATTGCGCTCATCAAAATTCTTCACTAAAACTTTAATAACAATCATAGTAATAATAATAGTAATAGTAATAATAATAATTGACATTATTTAGTTGACATTATTTATGCTTAATGCGATGTTTAGACTACTTATATAGCTAGTTTTTTTTTTATTAAGCTAATATTTTGTCACATTTTCTGGAAGCTGAGCCATTATTTTGTTTTTCATCTTATGTGATTTATAACAAGCGATAAAATACAGTCTTCTTATTATAGCTCGTAATGTTTTGTAACTATTCGATGATGTGTAAATAAAATTATTATAATAAGTAAAATGAAAAGAATAATAATAATAATAATAATAATAATAATAATAATAATAATAATAGTAGCAATTGAAAATATTACACAGGGTAACCAGTTTAGGTTTTAAAGCTGATGTCAATGTGGGCCCCGTAAGATAAAACAGTGGGGACCGCAACAGGAATTCGATCACTTGATATGAATTCTGAACAGTCGTGTAATTAAACTCATTGTAATACGGTTGTGTACTTCTCTCCAGGCTAAAATATAAGTTAACCTATGTTGGAAACTCGTCTTCTTCCTCTTTGATACTCCGTATGACATTGACCAGTTCTTGCATGTTGCTTTTATCTATTGGCGTATACATTTAGCGCTAGCAGATTTAGCCTGGAAAAATGGCGTCAAACGAGATAGCTAGCTCAAGCATATGAGCCTGATTTAGATTTCCAGTTCTCGTATTGTCATTCTCGAAGGATCACAATGGCAGGTTGCAAGTTTTACGACCGCAAACGTTGTATGGAGGCGATCTACACCTTGATCGGTAGCCATTATACATGCATGGACACTGCGCTTGTGTGACTAATTGACAAATGGTTTGATGTGGACTACAGAGTTGCCGGGAAAACGATACCTGACAGTTTTAACGTAGATTTTAGAAATTGTGTACCCGTTCAAAACAATGGATGTACATGTACGATTAAAATTATTCCTGTTCACAAATTTCCTCACCTATTCCAATGTAAAGCAGGAAGGCAGCGTGTAACAATCTTGTTTTCATGTTTCTTGCTAAACTTTAAACTGAGAATCCGTCTTATTTTCTACATTCTACGAAGACCGATACGTTTTCTGAATTTGAATACAACAAGACCGAAACGAAACTTGAATTTGATATAGCAATCATTTTGCCTGATTTATATGTAGGTCTTGATGTCAACTTTCATTATTTACATTTGGCAAATGATAGTTACTTAAAGCAACCATTCGTTTCAACATATAGACCCTTTGCATAAATTGCGCCTAAATTTGAATAGCAATACTTTATACATCCTTAGCCTCGTACTGATGTTTCCAAACAAAGGATTTCTCACATGAATGTGAGACTCCGGATGTATAAGTATTGTTATTCAAATTGCACATAACAACAATAATTAACAACATTGCGACATGCATTGACATTGGCTAGTATCGGTACGTTTCAAATTGTTACTGATGTTACACTGTTGATGACTGCATGGCCACAGCATGAAATCTTATAGCCATCGCCAGTATTGTTTTAGTATGGGATTAGCCACTTTGGAAGCGAGAAAAGGCCTGCAGTCACTTGTGGGACATTTACTGGGTACAGCACGACTTCTCATCTGTTGTTTGACTTCAGTAATCACATAAGCAACTTCGAGATGGTCCCCCGATGTCTTCTTGTTTCTCGGAGTGGTGAATGATTTAAATGCTTTCATAATGTACATCTCACCAGCGCATAAATTAGAGTGAATGCCAATGTGATGAAAGTAATATTTCTTTTTCGTCTATGTATATGATCGACAGAAATATTTATGTGAACTGGATTAAATTATGTTAAATTAACTCTTTTTTTTATTCCAACTCTCTCGTTTTTCCCACTTTAAATTCTACAACGGTCGTTCAGTCACAGGTAGCGGCCGGTCTGGTCTTAGTGCGTATGTATCGTCTCCTTCCAGTACTCACCTAGTCAGAAACCATTATAAATATATCTTATTAGATGTTTTGGTGTGTGGTATCGCTGTATGTTTTTACGAGTTGTGCCGTATTTTGCGATACTACACACCAAAACATCTAGTAAGAAATTTATTGTTCAACTGCTGTAGTCAATAAATTCATCAATGAAAGAGGGAGAGTGTGACAATTTTGCGGCGCGCGCAGACCTGTACGGCAAACAGATTTTCTACTACACAAATAATTGTACAATATCGCTGTATATTTGTACTGTTACTTGGACGTTATTCGCTACAGTTGGATAATAAATTCGCGTTAGGTGGCGGTAGTTTTACTGCTCTATTTAAAACGTCGATTGTGGAGCTTTTGAGGTTCTCACCAAGTTTGAATGCTTTTAACTTTGAAAGAATTAAAGCAATAAACTCTAAATTTGGTGATATCGGCAAAAATTTTTCGGACAAAAAATTGCTGTGGCTTGTGATTGGTTAGGGAACTTGACGCTTCCATGTTAAATGCTCTTTAAAAGACTTTTTCTGTTTTTAATGGAAAAAAAAACATTCTCACAATAACTGTTACGACAACTTGAGCTTTCTTCATCGGTTTTGAGGTAGGTTTAATTGTTCTCTATCGTTTAGTACCAAAAAAGAAAGGTTGATTATTTAGAGGTAATTACATCATTTCTACGTCATGTGATGTCATCATTATATGTTATGGACCATAAGGTGGCTCGCTATAGTTTTACGATCGCACGCGCGGTGAGGACGAAAGCTCAAGTAATCTGCGCGCGCTCGAAGGAAAACGTCATTGTTTTTCGATATATTATTACGTCAACATGAGCACAACAAGCAAAACTGACAGTGAATTTACTCACGTTTCCTTCGATAAAACTTGGCAGATTGGTAGTAAATATTTTGCTTTAGTCGGAGCTCGTTTTTCAGGGAAATCTATAAGACCAGGTTTTTCGCAGACGTAAATTTGCAAAAATCGAAAAACCTGCCTTCACAAACCCTACTTTTTTCGTGTTTAAAATTCGTGTTCCGCAGGAAGCGATATGCTGTGAAAATTTTGGAAGATTTCACCGAAGGAAAGTCAAGAAAATCGCAAGTAGAGCCATAAAAGAGTAAAAAAACGTATTTGTTTGGGCATTTCTAATTCAAGACTAAAACCAATAATTTTAACAGAGATGATAGTAGAACACTATTTAATCATTGCTTATTACATGTAATTAGTTGAGAGGACTGGGTGTAAATACGAATGCAAAAACGGCATTCAAAATATAACACTTGCGCGCGCAACGCCATAAATGATTACCCTATGGAGCCACGTTAAAGGAAACATTTTGGAGGTGTTCTCTATAGGAATTACCGGTTGTCGGCTTCATCTTCCAAGATGAAAATAAGTCCGGTTTGCATGGGGTTTATATTTTACGTTGTTTGACTATCTCTGCTTGAAAATCCAGTGCAAACGGCAAGTTTACCTTTACAATCCAAATGCAACGGTCAATCAGGTTTCTGGAATCTTGTTTCAGAAAATTAAAACTTCTGGTTCAATTTTATTATTCATGCATTTTCCAAAATAATAAAAATAGAATAAAATAAATCGCTGAAATTGACGTGTTTCTGTTTCCATGTACACGTGATAAAAGGAAAACAATTCAAATGTGGAAAATGAAAACTGGGACATGACGTCATTCAGAATCGAACTTTCAGTTTTCCGAAAAAAAAATGAGATAAAAAATTGCGATTAAAAAAAAATGCAACGCGAAACTAAAATTTTCTATAACGACGTAAATACGAGATGTTTGGTTTCTATAAAATTCGTAACTTGCATGAGTAAAATCTAAATTAAGTAAGGTATTCCCCGCATGACCGCTTTTAAACTAGAACTGTGATTTTAAAATATTCGTTTACTGACCAACCTTTAGTGCGGCCGCTTTGTTTTTACCTTTGATCGTTGAACTCACAGAGTTTAATTTCTCTTAACTGCGCTCATATTTTTAAAGGCTTAGCCATAAATAAAAGCTGCAAGGCCGCAGTCTCAATGCTCGTTTCCCAGATTGTACGAGGAAGGTTTGGGTACAGTTCATGAAGCCTATTCTGACACAACATTGTGTAGCAGCAAGGGTAGTAGATCAAGTAAGCCTGTTGTAGCACCTGTTATCCTTATTTAGAGGCTAGGGGCATTATTTCGCTTTTTTCCCTTTCTCCTGCTCTCTCGCGCGATATCTATAACCCGGTATTCCCTTGAAACTCTGGCTGACCAAGAAGCGGAATGATTTGGCAAAGAAACGCAAACCATATACCACAAAAATAACAACAAAGAAAGAACATAAAACGGTTAAATTTGCAATTAATAATTGTATAGATAAACGCGCTTTCATTAACACTTATTGTACTAAATTCGGCAGAACCATCTGACAATTTGCAATAGAAAATAAACAAATTATCGCCAGTTCAAGAACTGTTATCACTGTCAGTTGAAGCCAAGTTTTGGTTTATTACAGCGAGGAAGGTTTACAATATTTCGGCTGCATTTAATTGCGATCCATAGTCATCTAATTAAAATAGAAACAAGTGGAAAGCGTACATATCAAGGTTAACTAGGCGTATAAACAGGTAATGATGTAACAAGACGCAATTAAAGAAATGATCTAACGCTCCCCAGGTTTTGATTCTCTCGATAATTAATGTTATCGTTCAGGTTCTTGATAAAGAAATATACCTTTAAAAAAATGTAAAATTTGTACATCATTTTACCGCTAATAATATCATCATCATCATCAACATCATCATCATCATCATCATCATCATAATCTTACATTATTATTATTATTATTATTATTATTAATATTCATTTTTTTCTAGAATAATGAAATGGAAAAAAATTCTTTATATTTCTACCATGGATGGTACATTCAAAAGATGTTGCCCAAGGAAGAATTTTGATCGTGGCATAACGCGTAAAGAAACTTAACTAAACAGTCTTCGTTCACACTGATATGGCAGAAATAAATGAATTACAATATTTTAAGAGGAAGCCACATCAGCCTTAACTGGTTTTCAGGCAGCTCCTATATCCTGTTCGAATTGGAATTTGGAGTGTTGGTTTTTGTGGAGGGAGGAAAACCGAGGAACCCGGAGCAAGGAGCAAGGAGAGTACCAACGATAAACTCAACCCAATTATGGCACCGGGACGGAATCGAACCCGGCCACATTAGTGAGAGGCGAGCGCTCTCACCACTGCGCCATCCCTGCTTCCTAGGAAAACATGTTATCTTGCCAGACAAACGATGTGGACTCGCGCACTGAAAATGTGAGCCATGACAAAAGACTATCGCATTGAGATGGGTGTTGTGCATTAATAACAAGTAATAAAGTAACAACTTTATTTTTCGAGGGTAGCACGACAGTAAAAACTGATGAACTAGTGGCCCTCAATCTAAATTACAAATATTGATAATGCTAAGATAAATACAGCAAATAGAAAATTTAAAAATACTAGAAAATAAGAAAAAAAAGTATATACATTAAAATTTTAGGATAAAAAAGACATTTATACGCGTTGATATTATGCTAAAAATATTTTTTAAGAGCAGTTTTAAAGGTGTTGGTGTATATCCTCTGACAGATTTTATGTCTGAGCATCTGATGGTACCCCTCAGAGGAGCTTGCTGCTATTTGAGGATTCCTTTTAATAAACCTTGTTTAGAAATGTCTGATTTTAATTGTAAAGCCATCGCTAAGCTGTGCTTGTTATTAATATGTATTCTTAAAAGAGCTTAAAAATAATGAATTATTCTGTGAAAAATTAAATAATTACATTGGCATGATATCCATATCATCCCCTAAATTTAGATTAACCATCGATTCATTGAAAGTTGTAATTGTCAAATCAGTTTTGGAACCATTCTTTGTATCTAAACTTTGTATCCCACTGAAAACAGGCTGTGAAATGCACTGTTTTCAATCGTCTTGTCAGGGATGTTTTACGTGCATGTGACGCAAAATTAAAAATTTGACATTTCTCCTGTGGTATATCTATAAACAAAAACAAAAACAGAAAAACAGATAGAGGGAGAAGTTGCATTCAGAACAAAAGCTCGTATTTTACCCGGATCAGTTACTTGTCATGCAACACATTCGAGTCACTTGCATTTTTTCTGTATATTCACAAGCCTTAAGGCCCATGATGGGAAGGTTAAATGTAATTGTTTTGGTTGGCTGGACATAATACCGTAGCATTTACAACCGCTTTCCTGTTTTCTGATTGGCTCTATTTTTTATGGAATGGTCTAAAAGATAGATCTCAACGATCTCTACCAAAGGTCGAGTTGCATTAAGGTTCATGAAAATACAGATTTCGGAATGGAATGGTGAAATCCTCATTGTGAAAGCGGTCTGTTAAATGCACTGTTTTCAATATTTGTGCCTTTAATATGTCCCATGCATGTGACGCAAAGGTAGAGATCTGTCTTTTTTTCTACAAGCAAAAAACAAAAAGTGTCGACAGAGACAGAGAGAGAGAGAGTGAAAGAGAGAGAGAGAGAGAGAGAGAGAGAGAGAGAGAGAGAGAGAGAGAGAGAGAGAGAGAGAGAGAGAGGTTAAATTTAGAACAATACCGCGAATTGTACATGGATAAAGGATGGATTTCAATGTCCTCTACAGGACAAGCAGCCATGCTAACATGACAAGCAGCCAACACTTAAAATGTATTAGATGCGTACCCGGTCCAGCATCATTGAAGTCGTGACATTTTTTCCAGCGCCATCACTGCTGCTTTGTCTGCATTTTAAAATGTTCCATCGTGTGTTGGAAGATTATTATTATTATTATTATTACTATTATTATTATTATTATTATTATTGCTGTTATTATTATTGTTATTGTTATCGTTATTTTTATTATTATTGTTATAATAATAATAATAACAATAATAATAATAATATTTAGTGAGGGAATCCAACTCGCCAAAGGCGGTTTTTAGTGGAGCCCTCCTAATATTTGTTTACTTTTTTTTTGTTGAGATATAGTTCCCATATATCGCGTTCACTCGGAGTAAAAGAAAGACGAGGACAATACATGTACTAGAAAAATGTTGCCCAACATTTTGGTCTGTTGAAACAGACCATCTGTAGCGCAAGGAGATATTTTTTCCTTTGCAGAACGAAGACTGACCATCACTTTGTGGAACACCGCATTGAAATTGTGAACCGTGACATAGATTACAGCAATGTTGCATGGCATGAGACCTTCGTCTATGCCGTCGTGTAAGGCCGTAGAAAGACTTTCTAAAATACGGGAAGACAACAGAAAGATATGGATGTGTTTTACCTTTATAACAGGAATAAGGACGTATTTCCCTTCCATTTGTAACTCACACTCTTTGAGTAGGATTGAGAAAAACTACTTTTTATCTATATATTTATTTATTCATTTTTCGTAAAGGAAATTTGATGACATTTGTAACATAATTTACTTTTCAGGATTACCTCCTGGATTTGCATATTTTTCTATTTTGTATTAATTACTATTTTTTTCATACATAAGCTTAAAATTATAAGATGGACATTTTTACCTTAGTTGTAAACAGGTATAATAATACCTTTGCAAGGATTTAAATTTTATGCAGAAGCCAGGTCTTGTGGAGTTTTTCATCACATAGTCCTGGCTCAGATTAGTGTGCCGTCTCTATGAAACTTGAAAACCAGATTGAAATATTGTATATGCATGTGGATATATATACTCTAAGAAATATTCAGCGTGTCATTTCTGCATTTTCAATGGGTTCATTGTGTCTTATAAGATAAAGCCAGGGTTCTTTTTCGGGTGGAATGCAGTTCCCACATCTTGTGTTCACATGGAGCAAAAAAGAACGGAGCAGATATTTCACTCTCCACATTCCGACCTGGCGAAAGGGACCGTCAGTTGTCAAAGGCTAGATAGTGCGCGATTAACAAACACTGCCAAGGGCATATAAAGTTTATATATTTTCTTATTATTTTTTTAATTAACAATCCCTCAGAATTTCTTTGTCTTCCTAATTATCTCTCAGTCAGAAGGGCTGCGAAATGTAAAATGATCAGTGTTATATATTATATCAGAGTTCTAAACAAATTTAAGTTTTAAAACACCTTGATGGTTCAACTTGTTGCTTGGTTGCCACAGTCATTGCTGGCATAAGAGTGTCGTCTCCATGGAAAAATGAAAAGAAAATTTCGATAGAAAGATCGTATAGGCTTGTGAGGAGCGACACGAGCCCAGTATCCCCAGGTGTGCCTGCTGTTCATCTGAATTCTTTAGGAGCTTTAATATGCCTTCCTTAAAATGGCCACCCTTATTTTGGTGTTGGAATGGAATGGTGAAATCCTGATTGTGGTTTCCTTTCCAGTGGAAGGTCAGAACCACTTGTAGGATCGGGATTTCGTAATATATATTTTTTTCTGTTTTGAAAAAAAATAAAGATTTTCTTTAAAAAACCCTCTTAGTCATAATAGTTTGTTTTTTACTAGAAGTTGAGATGCTTTAAATTTCTAGAAAATAGAGTCCATAAAGGGAGAGACGTGTAATCATTTTGAAGAGAAAAGCAAAGAAGAGAAAAGACAAACCCAAAACATGCATAAGTACCAATTCCAGCATGACCAAAATCGTAGCATTTTTTTTTCTACGCCGTCACCTTGCTATGCCTTCATTTCTAAATAATTATTATTCACCGTGTGTTGGAAGATACAACCAGGATTCTTCTTTTTTGTTTCCCGCGGGACACAAATCGAACATCCCGTGTTTACTCGGAGTAAAAAAGGACGAGACTACGCATGTACTTGAAAAGTGTCGTCCAGCATTTTGATCTGTTGAAGAAGACCATCTGTAGTCGAACGAGATGAAATGGTAGCATTTGTTCCTATGCTGAAAGAAAAGCGACATCAACTTACTGTACTGTCACTATGTGGAACACCACATTGAGATTGTAAACCAGGAAAGAGATTACAGCAAAGTTGATCTGCATGTGACCGCCATTTCCAATTTTCTATGCCATCGGGTAATGCTGTAATTAAAAAAAGCCTTTTAAAAAGCGGGAAGACAACAAAAATGAAAGAAGTGTTTCGCCTTTATAACACGGAATATGAGGGTATTTAACCTCAGTTGTCAACATATATAATTTCGTTGAAGAAGGCAAGTTTTGTAGCAATTGTAGGAGTTACGAGGCATGAGCAGAGTTTAAGGTGTACGAAATTATGACCAAAAGAGTGATAAGAAATACGATGGATGATAAAATCACAGAAATGCGAAGGAGTGACGCTAACGCTGTCTCTTGAATGACGCATGAAGGATGAGGTCGCATGCAAGTGCCGCCAGTCCAGGCTCACTTATATGGCACCATTTGTTCCTTTAAAGAGTACGTACAGAAACATATAATCTTGCCTGACTATCAAGATGTGGACCTCCACACTGAGATTTTAAGCCATGAAATGAGATTAAGGTTTTCCACTATTTTACGCCAGTAAAGCCGAGGAAAGAAATATCGTAGATGCAAAAAGAAAACAGGAAATCTGCTTTTTTTTAAAGGAAATCAGCAGAACTTATTTTGAAATTATTTATTATTTTATAGGATGGACATATTAACGTTAGTCGTAGGCAGGTATAATATACCTCTGTGAGTATTTAAATTTGATACAGAAGACTGGTTTTGTGGAGTTTTTCATTACTTAGTCCCGCCTCAATGAAGTGTGACTTATCTACCATTGTGGAAAGACGCCCTCAAAACCGGATTGAACATTTTATATGCATGTGGGTGTAGATCGATGCTCTGAGAAATATTCCGAGTGAGCTTGGTATCCCTCACATAAGCTTCTTCCCATCCTTGTCGCTATGTCTACATTTTTAAATGATCCATCATGTGTTTGATGTGAGAGAGAATTTTTTTTTTTTTTTTTTTGTGCCATGGGATACGGTTCCTTACTCGGAAAAAAAATAGACCAAGACAGTGAATGACATTTGCTGCCCAGCATTCTGATCTGTTGAAATAGACCATGGGTAGTCGAAGGAGATGGAATCCTAATATTTCTCCTTGCAGAAAGCAGAACGACCTGCTGGACTCTCTGTATGTGGACCACCACATTGAGATTTTGAACCACGATTTTTTCTGGTATTTCTGCATTTTCAAAAGATCCATCCTTTATTTTGGATGATAAAGCTAGGATATTTTTTATTTTTATTCTGGTGGGATACAACTTCCACATTTCGTGTTGACTTTGTGCAAAAAGGGGACAGAACCAGTTCTTTCTGGGAAAAGGACGAAGACAACACATGTACTTGAAAACTGTTGCCCAGCATTTTGATCTGTTGAAAATGTGACCATCTGTAGTCGAAGGAGATGAAATGGTAACATTTCTTCCTTTGCTGAAAGAAAAGCGACATCAACTTACTGTACTGTCACTATGTGGAGTACCACATTGAGACTGGCAACCAGGAAAGAAATTACAGTAATGTTGATCTGCAGGCGACCGCTATTTTCCAATTTTCTATTCCGTGGGGTAAGGCTGTACAGAAGCCTTTTAAAAAGCGGAAAGACAACAAAAATGTAGAAGTGTTTCGCCTTTATAACAGCGAATATGAAGGTATTTACCTTGTATTTTTAACTCACAGCTGCTTGCGATACTTATAGAACACATTGAACTAACGGGTAAATTTTTTTACGATTATGAAAAAAAGTACTTTTAACTTGTTTTAACCTCGGCCGTCGACATGTATAATTTTGGGTAAGAAAGCAGTTTTTGTAGCAATTGTAGAAGCTATGAGAAATTAACAGAGTTTAATTAAGATGTACGAAATTATGACCAAAAGGGTTAGAGTGGTAAGAAATACGATGGATGATAAAATCACAGAAATGTGAAGGGGAAACGCAAAGGCTGTCTCTTGAATGACGCATGAAGAGGTCGCACGGACGTGCCAAGTCCAGGCTCGCTGAAAGGGAACCAGAGCATAGAAAAATGTCATCTTGCCTGACTATCACGATGTGGACCTCCACACTGAGATTTTAAGCCAGACATGAGATATGCAATGCCGACCAGGTTGAGATAGGGGTTTTCCACTCTTTTCCATTATATTTATGGACATTAGCACAACTTAATTATTTTAATTTGATATTTCTAACATAATTTACTTTTGAATTGGATTACATCTGGGATTTGCATGATGATTTTTTTTCTATGTAAATTCTTATTATTTTTCATTTTTTATTGTTTTTTTTTTGTTTTTTTTAAGTATAAGCTTAAAATTATAAGATGGACATATTAACGTTAGTTATAGGCAGATGTAATATACCCGTGTGAGTATTTAAATTTGATACAGAAGCCAGGTTTTGTGGAGTTTTTCATCACTTTGTCCTGCCACAATGAGGTGTGACTTATCTACCACTATGGGAAGACGCCTTGAAAACCGGATTGAATATTGTATATATATGCATGTGGGAGTAGATGCTCTGAGAAATATTCTGAATGAGCATGATATCCCTCCCATAGGCTTCTTCCAATCCTTGTCGCTATTTCTGCATTTTTAAATGATTCATGCTGTGTTTCATGAGACAGACAGGATTATTTTTCTTTGTGCCCTGGGATACAGTTCTTTACTCAGCGTAAAAAAAGACGACGACAGTACATGTACATGACAAATGTTACCCAGCGCTCTGATCGTTTTAAAAAGACCATCGGTAGTAACGTCGAACGAGAAGGAATCCTAATATTTTCTCAGTGCAGAAGGAAGAACGACCTGCTGGACTCTGTATGTGGACCACCACATTGAGATTTTGAACCACGATTCTTTCTGATATTTCTGCATTTTCAAAAGATTCATCCTGTATTTTGGATGATAAAGCTAGGATTTATTCTGGTGGGATACAACTTCCACATTCTGTGTTGACTTTGAGCAAAAAGCGGACGGAACCAGTCTTGTACTTCACAAAATCCTGCACATGACCACCTGTTGATAAGGACCATCAGTCGAAGGAGATGGAACTCCTCTGGCATACGAGAAGCAACAATTGCCTTTGTGCAAGATGGAGCATTGTGCAATATCAACACTCTTGTAATTTCTTTGTCATGCGCCTAGGCATTCATTGCTGCTATTTTGTGCATTTTTAAATGATTCACCCTGTGTTGAAAAATGAAAAGAGCCAGGATATTTTTTCTGGTGGCATACAGTTCCCACATCTAGATCTCGTTTTCACTCGCGTTAAAAAAATAAAAAAAATAAAAAAAAAAAAGAAGAAGAAGAAGACAGTATATGCACTTGAAAAATGTTACCCAATATTCTCATCTGTTGGAAAAGACCATGTATGTTCGAAAGAGAGGGAATCGCAATATTTGTTCCATTGCAGAACAAAGAAGGGCATAAAAGTACTGTACTGTCAATATGTGGACCACCACATCGAGATTCTGAACCACGACAGAGATATCAGCAATGTTGATCTGAACGAGACCGCCATTTTCTACTTTTCTATGCTGTCCAGTAAGCCTGTAGAAAGACATTCTAAAAAGCGGGAAGACAAAACACAAAAACAGCAACAACAACAAAAGCGAAAACAATGAAGTGTTTTACCTTTATAACGTTGTTGTTGTTATTTTCATTCCTGTACCTACTATATTATAAGTATTTATTTTTAACCTTACTTGCGAAGAGAGATAATTTTGTTTGAAGAAGCCATTTTTGCAGCGTTTGAGAGGCCATAAGCCAGGAGCAGAGTTTAAATAGTACGAAAGTTTAGCAAGACACTGGATAGAGGAAGACTGATCAAAAGAGCAGAAAGAAATACCATGGAAGGTAAATAGAAAACTGCGAGGGAATAACACTGCAACGTTGTCTGTTGAAAGACAAGAGGTTGCCTGTAAGTTCCCAGTCCAGGTTCACTGATATGACAACATTTGTTCCTTTAAAGAGAAGAGAAACATGTCATCTTGTGTGCCTGTCACGATGTGGACCTCCACACTGAGATTTTGAACCATGACTAAATCATTGTCGACCCGGATTAGATCAGCGTTTTCCACCATTTTATGCCACGGAGCAAATTAAGTTAAGAAAAGAAATATCATAAATGTAAGGAGAAGACAGGGAGAAAAAGAAAAACTTAATTTGCTATTTTTTTTTCTTAGATGAAATTAGAAGAACTTATTTTGATGACATTTCTAACATAATTTACTTCTGGATTAAGACACTTTGTTATCATTATTTTATAAGCTTAATTGGACATTTTAACCTTAGTTGTAAACAGATATAATATACCGTGTAATTGTTTAATTTTGACGCAGAATTGTGATTCATCACACAGTACTGGCTCAAAGACGTATGACGTCTCTATGAAAAGACGACTTAAAACCAGATTGAAATATTGTATATAGGCATGTGGGCCGGTGTAGATGATCTCAGAAAAACTCTACATGAGGACGATATCTCTCACATAAAGCTTGCTGTTATTTTAAGGATTTTTAATAAGCATTGTGTAGAAATATAGGCTTTCAATTGAAAAGCCATAGATAACTTGTGTTTTGGTTGGTTCGTCAAAACTGAAACTAATTTTAAAATGGAATACTCAAATCCTGCATTATTTTAGAACTAGGGGCCTTTTGTATCCCTTGAAATTTGTTTGACATTCTTTGTTTTCACTTATCCTTTTTTTTTTTCAACATATTAAGAATGAAAACAAATGCATATCAACAGTTATTCACCACTGAAAAGAGCAGGTTGTTGAATACATTTATTCTATGATTTTTGCGCTAAATATCACATAATGTATGTGATATGCACAGGCAAATGGCAAATGAGTGTGTGCTTCTGTCATATTTACATAGAAGGTACATGCATGAACATAGCCTAACAGCATTTTGACCTCAACACCATACTGAAGAGAAAGCAGTGGTATGGTTGACGTGGTGAATAGCAACCATTTTCGCATAATAAATAAGTTAACAACTGACCAAGTATATAAGACTAGGAAAAACGTGGTAATGTCTATAGAATAAGGAGTCCTCCAAATGGATACGGAAGAGAAGATATAGTCAGAATGACAGCAGTGGCTGCTGTGTGCTTGGGAACAAAATGTGCCTCAGAGACCAATACCAGGGTTGTGTTAGATTTTGAGTTGTATTAAGATCTAACAAAATACCTCAATATAAGAAGACACACGTTTTAACAAAACAGAACAGAAATATTCCCCGGAGGGAATTTTGATTTTGGCATGTCAAATAAACTGAAATAATAATTTAAAAGTCTTATTTGCGCTTCAGCAAGACAAAATAACAGCGGTAGGACACTGAATGATCTCAGAAAAACAATGCACATGCGTACCATGTTCCATAAGGTTCATCGTGAGGGCGATCGTGCTTGCAATGCACATTCAAGTTGAATCGTGATAAAGTAATGGTAACAAACAATACATTTTCTTAAATTTGAGCTGTAGAGAAATCGGTCAGAACAATAATAGCGGTATCCATTCTAGACAATCTTTCTGTGAAATGTCACAGTATTTTTCACCCCCAAAAGAATGGTGTTTTCACTTAGAATGTTATGGACACTTGAAGGGATGTAGAAGTTATGCGGCAGCCTTGCAAATTTTTAATGTATTGTTCAAGAACAAGCCCAGTTATATCAGGTTTTAAATCGTAAAGCAAAATTTATTTCATCAAAACTAGAGGTATTGCCATGTTATTATTCTCTATCTTTTCGTTTCAAGAATCATTGTAAAATTCTTACTACGCATATATATATATACGTTACAATTTTTGGTTTTGCATATGTTGTTTTTTTTTTTCTGCAATTTTGTTTCCATTGTATTGTTTCCCTTACTGTGTATAGTGCTTTTTTATAAATGTGTAAAATTTTAAATTAAAAGGACACTGTTTTATGTATCTACTTTGAATAATATTCTAAGTTCGCTTAATTTTATTTCGTCTTTTAGCGTACTTAGAAACTGCAGTCAGTGGACGCATGGATTTGCTGCAACTCAACTGAAAAAAAAACAAACAAACAAACAAAGAACTTTTTCTGTCACTTGAGCTCTTGTTCTAGTCAGTGGCTCACTTCAAGGTCTTGCCTCTTTGAAGTGATTATTTAACAAACTGAAAATCTGTGTTTTCGTGGATTCCTTCTTGCTCTCCTCCTTCTTGGTGGTGGAGATTTTGATCAAGTCCTTCGAATGTGGTACAGTGCATTGACGATGTCGTTTCACGTCTCAGAAGCAGTTGTTATTCTCATCCTTGTTGCTATATCTGTATTTATAAATAGTTGATCGCGTGTTGGAAGATATATAAAACCAGGGTTCTTTCTATGGTGGGATTCAGTTCCCAGATCTCACAAAAAAAGAACGAAGACAGTGCATGTACACAAAACTGTTCCCCGACATTCTGATCTGTCAAAAAGACCACTGGTAGTCCAAGGAGATAGAATCGTAATATTTTCAGCAATGTTGATCTGCATGAGGCTTCCATTTTTCAATTTTCACCAAGGCCGAAGAGGGGTCTGCTAAAAAGGCAGGAAGACCAGATCTGAATAAAGAATGAAGTGTTTTACCTTTATACAAGAGGATGTGAACGAATTTCCCTTACGTCTGTGTGTGAATAAAATGAGCCTCAATCATCACTACCACAGTTTGAGTTTTACCAAGGTTTAACAAAATAATTCAACAGAGACGACACATGAAACATGTAACAAATGTTCTGCGGGTGAAAATGTTGATTGTGGCTTGGTAAATAAACGAAAAATAGGTCTGGCATGTGTGTGTGAAGTGGTTCAAGCAAAGACCAAAACCATCTCAGAATAACAACAGTGAGACATAAAATGATCTCGGATAAACAGTGCACATCATATCCAAGTTCATAGGGAAGATAAAGGTGATTGTTATGCATATTCATGTTAAAGTGGGATCAAATAATTTAGGAAAGATGGTGCGACGGAAAATAAATTTGCCTAAATATGAACTATAGAGATATCGCGTAAAACAATAAAAGGTGTTCATTTGAAAAAAAAAAAAAAATGTTTGTGAAATGCCCCAATACCTTCAACACGCCAATGGAGGGATGTTTTTACTTAGAAAGCCATGAACACTTGAAAGGACGTCGAAGTTATAGAACAGCCATGAAAATTTTGGACAGGTAACTGAAGTAACCGTCATCAAGGACTGTTGCCGTAACATTATATTTATAATGCACTGGTATTGTTTACAAAGAAGCCAAGTTATGTCAGATTTCACCAAAACTTGAATAGTTACCATGTTTTCATTAATCATCTTTTTATCTCAAGGACCATTATAAAACTTTGACTACATTAAAACAACTGGTTTTTCGTACGCTTTTATTTAGTATCTTTATATTGTTACCGGCTGTGCAATTGTTTCTGTTCTAAATACCCTTAGCCTTGAAAATTTAACTTGTTTGCTTTGAATAATTGCCTTAGTGCGCTAAAGTTTATTTCCTTATTTAGCGTACTTAGAAACTACAGTCAGTGGAAGCATAGAGTGTTGAAACGCAACTCAAAAAAGAAAAAAAAAAGAAAGAAAGAAAGAAAGAAAGAAAGAAAGAAGAAGAAGAAGAAGAAGAAACGTTTTCTGCCATGTATGCTCTTGGTCCAGTGACACACCTCAAGCTCTTCCTTCTTTGGAATAATTATTTTAACAAACCCAAAGTCTGAGTACTCCGTGGATGTCTTCTTTCTCTCCTTCTTCTGGTTGGTGGAGAATTTGGTTAAGTCCATTCGTATATGATACTGTGCAGTGGCGATGACTTCTCACGTTTCAGAAGCAGTTTTTATTCCCATCCTAGTCGTTATGTCTTCATTTTAAAATTATTTATCGTTCGTTGGAAGGTATATAGAACCAGGATTATTTTTCTGATGGCCATGGGATACATTTCCCACATCTTTCTCGGAGTAAGAAAAGACGAAGGCAGTACATGCAAGTATATCAAAATTGTTGCCAAGCATTCTGATCTGTTGAAGAAGATCATCGGTAGTCGAAAGTGATGGATTTGTAATATGTTCTCTTTTTTTAGAACGTAGAAAGACACAAACGTGATGGACTGCCAGTATGTGGACCACCACATTGAGATTTTGAACCATGAAAGAGATTACAGCAATGTTGATCCGTTCAAGAATTTTAACCAAGGCTGAAGAAAGACCTACTAAAAAGCAGGAAGACAGCAAGAAAATTGTTTCACCTTTATGAAAGGGGAAAATGAAGTAATTTCCCTAACATGTTTGAGTTATATTTGTAACCAGAGTTTGAGTTATGTTTTAACCAAGAAGACCCATGCTTTCGAGTAAAGACTAAAACGGATACCGGGTAAACAGTGCACATCATATCTGAGTTCATTGAAGAGATAGTTGAGATTGCTATGCACATTAGTGTTCAAGTAGGATCAAATGATTTGAGAAGGATAAAGCGACGGTAATAAAAAAAACTGGCGTGAGTTTGAACTGTGGGGGAATCGGAGAGAACAATAAAGATGGTTCATTTGTAAAATGCCACAATAAATTCAACCCCTAATAGATTGGTGTTTTTACCTGGAATGCTATGGACACTTGAAATGATGTAGAAGTTGTATAGGACAAGGTTACAAACTTTGGACAGGAAAGTGAAGTAACTGCCATCAAGAAATATCTTCATAACATTTATAATGCAGTGGCATTGTTTAAGAACAAGCCAAGTTATGTCAGATTGTAAAGCAAAACTGTTTTCACCAAAACTTGAAGTATTACCATGTTTTCATTCATCGCCTTTTTCTTTCAAGAGCCATGCACTATAAAACTCTGACTACATAACAATAATTTATTTATTTTTTGCCTAGAATAATTGCCATACTGGGATAAAGTTTATTTCTTTATTTGGCGTACTTTGAAACTGCAGTCAGCGTGCGCACAGAGTTATTGTAACCGAACCTTAAAAAAGTTTTCGGTCAGGTGTGCTCTTGTTCTTGCCAGTGACACACTTCAAGATCTTCCGTCTTTGGAATACTTATTTAAAAAAAAAAAAAATCAAAAATCTGTTTGTTTTGTTTTGTTTTGTTTTGTTTTTTTTTTTCCGTGGACTTCTTTTTGTTCTGCTTCGATTTACTGGTGGAGAACTTAACGAAGTGCTTTCGAATGTTGTACAGTGCATTGCCGATGGCGTATATCGTTTCAGAAGAAGTTGTTCTCCGCATCGTTATTGCTATGCCGTAGTTTTCAAATGATTTATCGGTTTTTCTATGACAGAACCGAGTAACAAGGATCTTTTTCGGATGGAAAACAGTTTTCACATCTGGTCTTCACTAGGGGTAAAAAAGGCGAATACAGTCCTTGAAAATTGTTACTCAGTGTTTTCATCTGTCGAAAAGGACCATCGGTATAGTCAATTAAAGATGATGGAGTCTCCTTTGGCATAAGAGAAAACATTACAGTCATTGTGCAAGATGGACCATTCAGAGGCAACTTTTCTCCTTCAAATAGCTGATGAGCAAAGGTCCTTTTGTAAACATGTGCCTTTCCGCAAACAAAAGAGGTGAAATTTGTTATATTATTTACATTTTGTAGTTAACAAATAATTTATCTGGCGAAACGTCTTCCGATTATCACACTCTGCGTAATGAATACGGGACGAATTTGTGATGAGTTAACAGTTCAGAATAAGCAAAAAAAGATAAAAACAAAATAACAATTCATTTTTCCTGTGCAACACTTACTATGATGGTAGATACAAAGAAAAATTACAGCTTTTGTTGCTCTCCATCTGCTCTCTCCCAAATCACCAAGATGGATATGTGAGACATCAAGCTGACGTAATGTTTATCATACCTGGGAGAAAAACAAGCCGTTAATTTGTCATTGTTTACATGATAATCACTTTGGGAATTTTCATCGTGCGAGCATTGTTGCTATAGAATTATGTCCGTATCAAATTATTTATTTAATTGTTTATTTATTTACCTATTTATCTAACCTTAAAGGCACAAACAAAATATTCGCGTTGATTTGTGCGTTTTGTTCATTTCGTTCATTTCCTTCTTCTTTTGGAGGGGAGGAACTGGGAGTGACTCTAATAATGATAATAATAATAATAATAATAATAATAATAGTGATAATAATAATAAGTTACTACGTGCGCTGTGATTGGTCAATTTTGCCTGGCGTATTCTACTGTATGGCCAGCTAAAATTCAAAGCTGTTTCATTACCAAAATGTTTCGTGATTTATCGCCAAAACGACGACTTAACAATGTTTTCAAATTGACTTGTTTTGCTTTTGACGTGCATCAGAAATTTGAAACCGTTCTGGGTGAATAGGAATCGATCTCGAAATCATCAGACACACAGTAGAGATATAATAAATATCTTACTAACCTCGTCTTCTCGGTCCGTACCTTTAGTTATGGATCCTCGTTCCCTCCTCAGCTCCACCCCCTTTCGATTTATGGTCCGCACGCTTCGCGCTTGCATGGTTGATACGGTATGGACCTCGAACTCAGTTAGTAAGAGGTATTCATTCATCATTAAATTTCATCCCAACCATGACTAAGCTAGAGCGTATATGATCTTCGCAAACTTCGGGCGTATCAGAGATATGGATATCCTTCCCGGTGAGAAGTAATAGGCATGTATTCATATCGCATTGAAGTATCAATTTTGAGATAGTACGATCACGTACAAGGCGGTAATCATACATTGTAGGTTATAGAGGATGGTCGGTAGGTTTAAAAATTCATTTAACTGGGAGGCTGGAGCTTTCACTGCATAGAATTGTCAGGACTTTATACTGTTGGTATAATTCAGATTTCTTGTTAAAACTTGTCGTCAGTAATAAGGATATTACCAAAGACAAACACAAATTTAAGCGAGGTTTCATGACATATATACATATATTTTTTGCTCAATTGAACTCTATTCCCCTCGACACAGTATATGTCTGCTGATTGTTGTGTCTTTGACTACCATTTTCTGGTAAACTTATGACCGCTATCACCACTGTATGACCTGCCGGATCAATTATAAGTGTCTTGAAATTAAGAGTAAATTGACCAATCACGTAGGGGCCAAACCACTCCCCAAATGTTTCGTCAGTTCTTGGGTATTTCACATTATTTCACATTACGACCACTTTTTTAAGTTTAAAAAACATGTTTCGACAGAACTTCTGTCATCTTCAGTTGAATGAATGATTACAAAGCAAGTTGAATAATAAGTAGGCAAAAATGCTAATTAAGACAAATAATAACAACAGAATGAGAAAAGGTGTAAATTAAAAGGATAATTTTAGATTTACATGGTGTAATTGCTGATTGAGGCAAGGTAGTTCTTTTTGAATATTGATAGCCTCCTTTATCTTGAGTTGAAAGCTGGTAGTGGCGTGATCTCAAATATGAAAGCAGTCTATTGAACACAATGAGCGACAACGTTGAGAATTCTGAAGATGTTTGAAGATGTGAGAGGCCCTATCAACGGCTAAGTGCTCACGTACGCGTGTGGAAAAATGTCGGGAGGTTTCGCCGACATAACAGGCATTAAAGCCCGCACATGTAAACTTATAAACCTTTTCCCTGCCCATTTAATTGAAAAAGTGGTTAATCGTTACATCACTGGGGCCCATAGCAATCATTGTCCCCAGGGCTACCCCCTTACCACCTCGCCCACGTTTTACTTTAAGCTGCCGTACATAGGCCATTTTTCTGTCATCACTCAGAAGAAGATTCGGCACTTAATCAAACGCTATTGTAATGATTTAGACATCAAATTAGTTTTTTCTTCCTTTAAGATAGGTAACCTTTTTGGTGTGAAAGACCCTATCCCCGGCGGGCTTCGTTCACGTGTAGTTTATAAGTTTACATGTGCGGGCTGTAATGCCTGTTATGTCGGCGAAACCTCCCGACATTTTTCCACACGCGTACGTGAGCACTTAGCCGTTGATAGGGCCTCTCACATCTTCAAACATCTTCAGAATTCTCAACGTTGTCACTCATTGTGTTCAATAGACTGCTTTCATATTATAGATCACGCCACTACCAGCTTTCAACTCAAGATAAAGGAGGCTATCCATATTCAAAAAGAACTACCTTGCCTCAATCAGCAATTACACCATGTAAATCTAAAATTATCCTTTTAATTTACACCTTTTCACGTTCTGTTGTTACTATTTGTCTTAATTAGCATTTTTGCCTACTTATTATTCAACTTGCTTTGTAATCATTCATTCAACTGAAGATGACAGAAGTTCTGTCGAAACATGTTTTTTAAACTTAAAAAAGTGGTCGTTTTCCTTAAAATCTTTACATGTCTGTTACTATCTAGACATTTCACATTACTTAAAAAGTATTGACTCTTTCTACACCACACTTGGCAGATGAGCAGGAGACCTATTGCCAATTATATTTACGTGAAAAATGTCAGTAAATGTCAAAGTTGTGACGTCACAGTGATGACGTCATGTTTTTTGCCACTTTTGAAGTTTTTAATATGCATATTTTTTACAATGTGTTCGAAAGAGCACATCAAGGGGAGTTGAAACCTGAAAAAAATTTTGTCCATATCACAAAAATTAAATGAAATATGGCATTTTTAAATATAAAAAAATAACTATGCAAAATATGGGGTCCCCCCTTGAGAAAAATCCCCAAATTGGAGCCGTAATTTTGTTCCAGCAAATGCAGCTATGTTGCACATGTGATGTGCCAGATGACTAAAGCAAAAATAAAGAAGAAAATCGGAATAAAAAATTATCCCTCTAGTATTATTGCGTTAAAATTAGTTTTGTTACGTCATAACCTGTGACGTCACCCGTTTTTTTACTGTTAATACCATCCTAACAAAGCCGAAAATCAAATTTCTAAAACCAAACGATTTTTGACAACATGAAGCTTTCTATTTTTCTATATTATTAGCCCTCCTAGAATAAAACTGAAAAAAAAAAAAAAAAAAAAAAAACCAGAGAGACTGACTTAAGAAAGACAGTATGGTTAAGCAAATTTCGGGGGGGACAACAAAAAATATTTAACTTACCATATCTCGAAAAATAATCATCATAGCAAAAAACGGTTTCCGGCATTTTACTCCTCAAGTCAAGGCCTTTTTAATGACATAATCTTTTTATCAGATTTTACAAAAATTATAGGACGTTTTGGTGACGTCATTGATTATGACGTCATAAGCTGACATTTTGTCACAACTTCCAAATTGAAACAAACTGGAGAACAAAGAAAGCTCATCTGCCAAACTTGGTTCAGAAATATATAAACCAAGCAAATATAGCCTTCATGAAACATTAGGGCGGTGGTTTAGCCCCTACGTGATCATGATTGCAGAAACGCTTTCTAGCTTTAATCGTAGAGGTCAGAATAAAGTCATATTTTTTTCTTGCATACAGTCGTTGATTAATTAAGAATTTAAAATTCTCAACGACAAGAAACTTGTCGTTGCCTGAGCAGGCAGCAATGAACTTAAAGTACTAACGCAATGTTGAAAAATAGATTAAGTTAGGTCATTTGCTTGGGCGGTTCATCGAAAACCAATGAACTTAAATTAAGGTCTAGAGTTGGTTCATCTCACTCTTTGAAAACGGATTTGAAAACTTAAGCTTAAGGTGAAAGCTGACCTCAACATCCGATAAGAAAGTTCATTTTCTTTTCTTTTTAGACTTCCTTCATATATCGAGATGGTCGCCTTAATTATGTTAGTTTCTCTAGTGCTCAGTCAGGTGTAATTAATGATTAGGGTGCCGCCCCCACGATACCGATTGAATAGAAATTCAAAAAAACTTTTGTTATTCTAGCACGTGCACTGATTAAAAAAAATCCGTGTGGTCTGAGCCTAGACTAAACATATGAAAGCGACGAAAACGAGCCAAAAATAACGATGGATAGTGTTATGTAACTGTCGCATTTTAGTAACCCGCTTTAACCTAGCTTCAGCGCAGACCACTTCTACAATCATGGTGAGACAGTCTTTATTCATCTTTTAGTCCGCATCGGTTTCTTGCTTAGCAAGTGAATTGACACGTGATGTCCCTAACAATGTTCACCATGAACCCTGAATGGATTTTGCGGCTGTTACATTGATTACTTTTACTCGACAAACCCTACCGAAGGAAACACCGTTGGAGTAGGGAATGAGAGAACGAGCAATAATTATCAACAAAATAGCTTCGCAGTGAAATCGAAACCACTTATGCATGAGTTGCTCAGAAGACCGGCCGACGGTAATTGAGTACTAATACTACAAAGCGGCACAGTTGTTACAAACTCGGCTAAAGGCTTAAGTCAAAGTTAGTGTGGATTTTGATTCCAGTTTACATTGTTTACCTATCCGGTCAGCTAATACAGATTTTCCCAGAATAGTTTTGGCACATTGCTTATACATGACTTATTTCTTTCCTTGTCTACAAACAGCCAGCGAATGAACCCTTCGGTTAACACTTCATCGGTCTCATTATGTTCTCGAACTAAGCCGACTCTTTGTAAGTGGGCCAAAATCACTTATAATATCAGTCATTTGGAACACGTGTCATTAGCATATTGTATTATTTCACACGGTCGCCCGTACACAATCCGTCAATTTCATACCCAATGCGTTACAGTTTGACTGGTAAACGTTTATGCCCTTAAATAATAGACCTAAAGAAATTGAAATTGAGTAGCAGAAAACTGGAGGGGCAAATATATTCGCAACAATAGGCAAAAGAACATCAAGACCGAGCGGCATGTGTTAAAATAAACATACTGTGCACTTTATTTGAAGTGAGAGACAGGCTAATTGTGAATATAGCGAAGGAAAGTAAACATTCCCGTTTAATGTTTACCTTGATTTCAATTCTAATTATATATGAGAAATCGCAGCGAAATTAAGATTGGTTTACAGTAATAGCTTGTACGCGAAATGAATCTTGCAACGTCTTATCGCATTTTAAAGCTTTTTCAATTCATTTTGCGGTATATGTAAATGAAGTTTGAAAATTGAATTCGTGACTTCTGATGTCAACAAAAGTGGAATTTATTTCATTGTTTGGGAGGTAAAGTTGCGCAAATCAGGTTTCGCTCTGAAATTTAATTGTCGCTGAGCAGCTATCTGCAACAATAGTACAGTTATAGCTCTTGGCTACCTTCCAACGGAGAAAATATGTCTGAAATATTCCGACCATGACCCACTAAGTCTATAAGCTTCAAAAGTTGCACGACATATTTGGCCTATGGAAACTACGCGGTTTATAACATGCACCAAATGTTTATAAATTAAAGCCTGAAACCTCACTTACTGAATGAAATCAGGATGGCCTCCACTCCTGAGAGACTAGCTAGTTTAGATTTCCTAAAGTAGAGAAAGAATACCCAGTTCGTCTTCGTCTAGACATGATGCATGAATAAGATGTTGATCAAACAGACTGACTTCGCCTACTTGCCACAATGAAATTACCTATAATACATCTTATTTGCTGCAAGAAAATGAGATCTTGTTTGTTGTTATGGATTCCGTTGGAGGACGATTCATGAAGGAAAAAAAAAAGAAGTAAATATCGCTTTTTTTTTTTAGAAGCAAGCCAAACTCTTTAAGAAATGTTCATTTGTAGTACTTCTACGTTTTCCAGTTTACTTTCTTTCTTTCTCTCTCCCACTCTCTCTCTCTTTTTGTCGTAGTCCAACTAACGATGATAATTAAACTCTACAAACCTTAATGTAACGGCGTTTCTTGGTCGGCGAAGCACGCGCGCTTAACGTTTGGCCATCAAACACGTAGACAAGAGTAAAATGCTCTCCCAACAGTTTCAAGTGAAAACCATTTAAGTCGTTAAGTCCTTCAGTGTCCTGAAATGCCAGTAGTTAAGATTATTCAAGATATTAAAACAATATAAGTTATGTAATTTTTGTTACAGGCCGTTAAATTATATGTCTTTCGAGTTGTTTCAACATAAATTAGCTCACCATCCAAAGACCTGGTTGAACTTTACGCTCAAAAGACACGCACAATTGTTTGACTCTTTGCAGGTATTTTGTATCTACAAAGGGAAATGCCGTAATAGCTAGTTTGACACGGTCTCGGTTTTATTTTTTCGGGGCTTTATTGACAGTGCCTACAATAAGGGGTGTCAGTCTGAATTCTAACGATTTCAACTGTGTGCTTTTGTTTTGACCCTTTGTGTAAGGAAAAAAAACAAAAAAACCGACATCTACATTTTCTAATTTTAACTCCTCAGTACAGAAATAACTGGCATGCTTGATTGATAACAAACCTAGGATAAGGGAGGTAATATTAGGCAAAGCGATCGTGAGTTTAAAGGTCATTCTTGAATCATCTTGACATATTTTATATTTTGTATGTTAATAGTATTTACAACTACAATGCTAACAAGGGACGTGTTATTACTTTAACACACTTTAAGGTATCATTGTCCATTTAAATCACTTCTTTTAAGTCTTCTTTTTTTTCCTGTTATTATCTCTTCCCGAGTTCAGGCTTTAAAGCTGCACAAGAGTCTTTTGATGGCATCGCCTTTATTAATTAAACATGGCATTGCCTATCTTAATTAAACAGGAATTTAGTCACATGTCGCGGTAACTTGAAATGTTTTGACTACACATCTATATTAAAAGTGGGCGTCGCTGTTGCTTGGCTAAAAAAAACAAAATTTCAATCACGCAAGGCTCAAATAGGTCCTGTTCGGAAGACATTAGTTATAAAATCGTGTAATTCCTCACGTGCTAGAATCAAATATACATATTTGTGTTTTTTGGTCGTATTAAGAGAGAGACAATGTGAGGATCATGCAGACGAGTCTCATGTACCTCACCGATTCCCCTGACATTCGACACACTTGTACAACACAACTAGTCTGGAATGTGCATCAGTTTTGTTCAACTGTCCTTTGTTTAGGAGACATGTGTTAATTAACCCTCCGACGTACAAGCTAATTAACCCCCCCCCCCCCCACGATGGTACAAGAGAGATGGGGTGGGGGTGGATAGAAACTCTAACCTGGGTTTTCGTCCTGTTAAGGCACAGCGGTATAAATTTACATTGATTAGATATCACTGAGCTTGCTCCACAACATGATACCTTTTTTGTCGGTTATGATGCCATATGACGTCAAATGACGTCATTTGACCCCCATCATGGATCCGTATTACTTAGATTTCACTGTTTTCTTAAAATTGAAAAGTCAAGAAGTAATGGAAATCAATACAAAATCAAGCCAGAATGCTTATTAAATGAACAAATTCGTAAATATCCGCAATTTGATGAAGACAACTGGAAAAAAAAAATACTGAATTATGTCGAAAAAGTTTTTTGGCCAGACCTACATGAAATTTGTGGTTGCCATAGCAATGTCAAAAATGATGGACACAATTGACATATCAAAATTTTTAAGGAGGAAGAAAGAACAGCCACTGAAAGTATCAGCCCCTTAGACTTTTCAAAATCGACTTTTCTAAACGTTGAAAAAAAAAATCGACTTTTCAAAATGGTGAAAAAACCGTATAGAGGGTGGCATCCGCCCCTAAACCCCCCCCCCCGCCTCCCCCGTTGTACGTCCGAGGGTTAAATTGTCAGACTATAAAGAGTGTTCAGATTTGAGATAAAAATATAAACCATGTTTTATCACTCGTTGCATGCTACGAAAAATGACAAATGACATAATCTTTCCACCCAGTACAGTTCTAACCCCTACCAATAAAACTATGAATTTATGTTAATTCTTACCAGTAATGAGTTAAATTGTGTTCGTTTCATATATTAAAAGTAGAGTCACAAAAGTCGTTTTCAGAGATGCGGCGGTATTTCAATCGAATTTAAAACTCTAGTTAGCACAGAACTGGGCTGCTGTTAGCTAGTTAGTATACCTGTAGTAAATATTGAACGATGCGTACAAACCTGTAGGTTATACTCTTACCGAACTGATATGTTGTCCTGGAGGGCAGCATCATACAATTTAGAAATCCTTTCCTCTAGGGTTGATTAGCGCAACTCGACCTAGCTCGTTTGGCGTGGAAGCTTTAATTCGTTCTGTATCCACCATCGCACATTTGCTGAACAGATTATATCGAAGAAGTCGGCGGCGTCCTAACAAAGCATTTTAACTTTACCGTGGACTTGACTTACAATCCTGTCGTCCAAATAGTAAAAGCCGACATATTTTTCTGTCGCCACGAAATATTGTATTACTTTTACCTTTTCCATCTAATGGAAACCAATGGCACATCTTTTTTCTCTGAGTTGTTTGAGCGAAGATTGCATGCAAGCGTATGACTTGTGGTTACTGCTGGTATATTTTGTATCCCCCATATCAAATTTTGTCTCTCGCTCAGATTTTACTCCAGATCATATCACACCACGATCGCTGTGACTTCGTTGTTGGTGGTCTTAAAAGAAACAAATTGCGGGATACTTGGTCATTACAAATACCAGAAATTCTAAGTACCTTTAAAGACCCGCAGAAAGAGCGTGCACTTCTACTATAAAGCCAGTGGAGAGAAAATGCTTCCTTTACAGACTTGTTGATGAGGAGGCAGATTCTTTTAACAATTTGCTCCCTTAATTAACAGAATTTATTTTGGTCCCGAATCGTGTGGCAGAAAAACAGGAAGGAAAAAAAACAACAACAAAAAAAAACATTGTTTATTACAATTTTTACATTTTTTATCCCACGCGTCATGAAGGCATGCTGTTTTGAGCTGTATGCTTAATGATTGTGTAGTCGGACACCAAATATTACAATTCTTTTCACAAACATTACCCTTAAAGAAGCTAACTGAAATCCCGGAGCCCCGAACCCCGGGACATAACGGAACACATAACATTTGCCCAGTGTTAAAAAATGGCCTATTACTCCGCTCCTGGAACCAAGAAGTATGTTAAATATTGTATATGAAGGCATGACTTTATTTTTTTCCCTCTGTAATCGTCATTTGCTGCAAAAGGTCTGTGGCCCTTTAATAGCCGCAATACCAATATCACTAAGACCTGGATCGCACTGGCGAAATAGCAACATGGGCTGGAATTAAGAGTGCACTCAATACCATAAATTGTGTAGAGTGGTTCGTGTACTGTACAAGAGCAGTTATTTCATGACTGGAAGTCTTGAGTAGTATTAGTTAAAAAGCAATAAAAGGTCAAAGCATTAACACGCAAAATTTTGCCATGCAAGAATCGCATTAAATTACACCAAAAGTGATCAGAAATGGAATTCGAAACTCAGGCTTTTTCCACGCGAAGATTGCAACCAACAAAAACACCAAGTGACTCCATGGACTGGAATTAAGAGTGCACGCAATAGTTCAAAGCGCTTAAGTGATATCATGAGCCGGTTCAAAACCAATTAGCGATCAAACCATCAAAACGGATAATTTGGCCAGGCACTCGGTTGAATCACACCTACAAAACTGATTGCGAACATAAAATCGTTTCTTTATTTCCTTATTTCTGTTTTCTAGATAATCGAATGCAAGAATTTGACCAAAACATTGCAACCAAACAAAAAAAGCCTATATGACTACATGGGCAGCAATTCACGATCAAAGGCATCAGCAATTAAAGGCCAATACCAGAAGTTCCACTAAAATCTTTTTTTTGCAGAAATCAGAAACGGAGTCTTTGTATGTTTGCAGCCAACAAATACACCATGTGATGGACTGGAATTAACACATACTCAGTCATGTTAATTTCGTGCCGTGCACAAGATTATTTCATGACTGGAAAGTCTTAAGTGTTATTAATTAGAAAGCAATAAAAGATCGAAGCATCAACCGGGGAAGTTTCCCATGCAAGAAACACATTGAAATTACATTGAAACGATCGGAAAAAGAATTCGAAACCAGGAGGTTGAAGCCAATAAAAACTCAATGGACTGGAATTTAGAGTGTACTCATTAGTATAAAGTTTATTTCCCCCCGCCGAAGATTGCAATCAACAAAAACACCATGTAACTCCATGGCCTGGAATTTAAAGCGCACTCGTTAACATTTATTGTGTATTTATAATCATTATGTGTAGAGTACAAAAGATCATTTCATGACTGGAAGGTCGTAAGTGGTATTGGTTATAAAAAGCCATAAGAAAGATCAAAGCATCGACACGCAAAATTTTGCCATGCAAGAAACGCGGTGGAGTTACATGTAAAAAAGATCAGGGACGGAGTTCGAAACCCGGAGTTTGAAGCCAACAAAAACTCCATGCACTGGAATCAAGAATGCACTGATTAGTATAAATTATATACAGTAGTTCGTGTACTATACCAAAGATTATTTCATTGCTGAAAAAGTCTTAGGTGGCATTAGATAAAAAGCAATATGAGATTAAAGCATCAACACGCAAAATTTTACCAGGCAAGAAATAAGTTGGAATCTTAACAAAATGATCAGAAATAGAAACTTTTTTTTTGTCGAGGAAAAGGTTGTTGTTATTCATCGTGGTAGATGCAATAATAAAGTGTATTATCGTTTGCCTCACGATGTAGTCATTTGAGATGTAGATCGCGACGTTTCGACTGGAGTTTCGGAGTCTCTCCGCCGCTGCCTAAAACAACAAGGCATTCGCACCGTCTTCAAGTCCGACACGGCACTTCGGTCACACTTAGTGCGACCAAACGACACCGTCAACCCGGCTAAACAAGATGGTGTTGTCTACAGAATTCCCTGTGAGTGCAGCAAAGTCTACATCAGGGAAACAGGGAGATCTATGCCGGAGAGGATCAGAGAACACGACAGGAATATACGACTCGCCCGTACCCAGGTCTCCGCCGTTTCTAAACACACCCACGAGACCGGCCACTATCCTATCTGGAACAGGAGCCGTAATCGGGGACGGAGACCGTAAGTCTTGGGATCCGCGCGCACCTATGATATGGGAAAATTTTTCTATTTTTAGAACAAATTGCGCCATCCTGACGTCATACATCCGCGCCGATCCACGCACATGTCAGGGGTTCTCGCGTTGATGTCAGTCACGTTGCATGATCAAATGGTGAGAGTTAAAAGATTCTTTTGCGTGTTTTTCACAGCGATGGCAGGGAATAAGTCAAGGACTAAGAACCAGGGCGCTTATATGTAGTTTTATGCTCTGAGCCAAAGGAAATGGTGGGTTTTTCAGGGTCGAGAACAAGACTTCAATCTCGCGCTGGGAACGAAGATCTGCTCGCGCTAGTTGTAAGCTTACGCGTATGCTTTTGCCTTTGTTCTGACTTAAGAATATAGCAAGAAAACTCTCTACTCTGCATGGTATCGAGTTAATTTGTGAGTTTCTTGGACAATGGTTAATCATAACCAAAACCTGTTTTGATGTTTCTTATTGTTTCTGCTTGTTTGGTGAGTTTGCAAGTCTGACGCTTACAATTAGCTCGTTTGCATAGTGCAGCTCGTACACTTTCAAGTCCAGGTCGGTGTTTTCAATTGTCAACAGATCTTGACAAAGATTTCTTTCGTTATCTTTTGTGTTGAGATGCTGCAACAAATTTCAGGAACGCAAAAAAGGCTACTAACATCATGAGTGCTTCTTCAACAGAAGCATAGTGAAGTTTTACACTGCGAAAATGAAAATAGACAAGGAGTTTTAATATTTTAAACTCGATCAACAAAATCGAAATCGTTATTCGAAGTTGATTAAAGAAAGCGCCATCGTAACTTTGCTGATTATTTCTGCTTTATTCGCATATTTTCAGCTTAGCTTTTAATATGTTCTCAAACATTTATCAATCTTAAACATATTAAAAAACTATAGAGTTATTGTTTGAGTTCGATGTACGTTTTCACACGAAGGTGCGGCGCAAGTACAATTTGTCATGTTTACTGACTGTACAAAACACGCATCGGCGGGCGCTCTCATTCATCGACAACAGAGAACTTACTGGATTTTTACACAAATAAAACTGAGCAGTACCTACGGACGTGAAGTTATTGGGCCTTGATGAAACATCAAGCGTTGCTTACAATTCAGGCGAAACTCAAACTAGCAATTATTTTGTTTTACTTTTCGGTCGCGATAGACCGACAAATTCCTCGCAAGCGTGTCGCAAGAGGAGCTAAGAAACTATAAATTCCTGAAGCTCTGCTATATCTAAATATATCCAGCTGGGTTTTTGCTGTGTAATGGAAAAGCTGTTGATCTTCAACATATGTGAAATTTAAAGTGGAGTAATATACAGCTCATGTAAAAGAAGCATCCGTCGGAACACAACTTGGTAAGCGATATATATCTAAGCTAGCGCTTGAAGCGGAACATACCTAAATTGGACACAGTCTTACATCACTCAAACTGGAGCAGCTTAAGACGAAAATACTTAAGCAAAATTCCAACAGAAGTAAACGCTTTGAGTTGTGGGCCAAAAACATGAAAAATTTCGGGAATTTCGGACGCCATTTCCCCCGCGCGACATCCGCAAAAATCCTCGCAGCATGTACGCGCGTGTGCCGCAGGCGATGGCGCAATTTTTTCTAAAAATATAATTATTGTCCCATATCATGGTGACAACCTCAATACTAGAAATGGCGCGCGCTTACGGTCTCCGTCCCCGATTATGGCTCCTGATCTGGAATGAGGTCAAGTTTATTGATCGAGATCCTCAGTGGTACACACGTAGGGTCAAGGAGCTATTCATCAACAGGGATAGTGGAATTGAAATCCCTGAAGCATGGATGCCCACGATCAAAATACACAACAACAGAAGAACGGTACTGAACAACGGACCACTGAGGGAACAGCTACTCGCCGGAACAATGGAACAATAGGAGGATCGAAATGCACCAATCACAGCCGACCTTTGTGATATAAATGATACCGTGCAATCAGTCGACCTTATCGCCTGAAGAAGACTAGCAATAAGCAGTCGCAACGTCGCGATCTACATCTCAAGTGACTACATTCGGTTTTTTGGTATTAGTATCATTTCATTATTATTATTATTATTATTATTATTATTATTATTATTATTATTATTATTATTATTTTTACCTGATGGCTGCAACCAACAAAAACACCATGTGACTCCATGCAATGGAATCAACGAAGCACTCATTACCATACATTTTGTACAGTACAACACTGTATAAAAGATTATTTCATGACTGGAAAGAGTTAAGTGGTATTTAAACAGCAATAAATTAAAGATCAAAGCATCAACGGGGAAAGCTTTTATCATGCAAGAAACGCATTGGAAATACATCAAACGATCGGGAACGGAGACTCAGAATGATTTCTACCCGAGGATTGCAACTACATAACAAAAACACCGTGGGATCCATGGACTGGAATAATAGTGCACTCATTACTTTAAGTTATGTACAGTAAATCGTGTACTGTACAAATTATTGTTTCATGACTGGAAAGTCTTAAGTAATGCTCATTAAAAAAGCAATGAATGATCAAAGCATCAACATGCAAAATTTTGTCATGCAAGAAACGCGGTGGAGTTACTCCAAAAAGATAAGAAACAGAAAGTCACGTTTTTCTCTACCCGAAGATTGCAATCAACAAAAAGACCATGGGACCCATGGGCTGGAATAAGAGTGCAATCAAAATCTCAGGATTTTCCCAGACATACAGAGCAAACAAAAACGTTTGTCGACGGTTGCAAGCTAAAAAAACAAACACAAACAATATGATTCTATGGGCGTGGACTTATTAGTATGCCTATTTCATGAGTCAGTAGAGTAAGTCCTTTATTGTACAAAAAAATTCTCATGAGTTCAAAGGGCTAAAGTGATATCTGCTCAAAATCAATTAAGGGTGAAAGATTAAATCACCAACACGAAAAATTTCGCCATGAAGAGAGCGATATAATTACAGTAAACATGATTACAAACGGAAACTCCAGGTTTTTCCTTCCCCCGAAGGTCGCAACCAACCGGCAAAAACACAATATAACTTCATAGACTAAAATTGAGAGTACTTTCGTTTTCATAAATTATGCACAGTAGTTCGTGTATCGTTCAAAAGATAATTAAATTTTATTAGTCCAAATGCACTAAAAGATCAAAACATCAACACGCATAATTTTGCTCTGCAAGAAACGCGTTGTAGTTGCTCCAAATATGATAAGAAACAAAAACTCAGGATTTTTCCAGGTAATTGCGAACAAGAAATGCCGCAAGGAACAAAAACACTTTATGACTGTACTTCACGCAGACAATCTGTGGTGACTTTAGAAAACCATTATGGCCTACCATTATCCGGTTTCTTAGGTTTCAGTTCAGAACATAGCCATCGACTTGACGCCCTATTCAAGGAGAAAACAACATTCAATCATTCGCAACAGGATCTCAGTAATAAGAGAAAAATTGGTTAAAAGTTATAGATCAGTGTCGTTTCTATAAAAAAGGTGGTTATTTTGTTGTTAAATAAGCTGAAACCTGGGAATCATTTCCAGGGAATTTCATAGCAAAGGTTTGAGTCCTGTTTTTAAGAGATCACACTAAAGTTTCAATTCCTTTTTACAGATCAAAGGTATTTTATAAGAAAAAAACGGAACTTTGAAAACAATGTTCAAACTTGACTTTAATGACAATAAATGATCAAAGCATCAACATGCAAAATTTTGTCATGCAAGAAACGCGGTAGAGTTACTCCAAAAAGATAAGAAACAGAAAGTCACGTTTTTCTCTACCCGAAGATTGCAACCAACAAATGAATGGGTTTAATCAGTAAGGTATTATTAATTTTTGCAGTAAGGTATTACGTTTTTTATAAAGGACTTTCGGCTTATGATTGGCTCAAATGGATTTTAGGTGTGACATTCAGGTTTAAAACAGCACTCTCCACGCTGAGGCCCCATTCACCCAAGTGATTTGGAAGAGAGCAGATCGTGAAAAAACAAGAGCTAGCTAAGAGCCGTAAGGCTGATATCTCACTTTACGTTTACCATCATGGTAAGGTGCTGCACAGGCGAAGGTTTTATACTGTCACATTATTGATGTCTTTACTGCACTTGTTATTATCATTGTAGCTTATCTCAGATTCACCTTAATTTGATTCCGCAGAGTGTGATGAAATCAGAAATGAAGATCAAGCTGCGCATGGAAGGCTCCGTAAACGGGCACAAGTTCGTGATTGAAGGAGAAGGAAAATGCAAACCTTTCGAGTAAGTAACAGTTTAACAAATGTAGTGTTATCAGAAACGGTTAAGGTTTGGTTTTGAGAACAAACGTTTCCCAGTCTATGGCAGCAGAGACCAAGAATGATCTTTTTCTTCTTTGATGTTATGTTATAAAGGCGACAAAACTAACGCACATAACACATAAATTTACAACAACTTTTATTTCGGCTTGGGTTACAATCAATACCTAAACTTTACATATCCTAGCTCTCGTTAATTACATGAACTGTAGTGGCTATTTTTCTTTTGTTTTCTTCTTATGCAAGTTCATAAGCTTTTTAGCTAATTCCTCTGTATTTTTAAGCCACGCAAAATTTACCTGAAGACAAACGGATCATTGCTGAGGTATTATCAGTTTGAAGGACAAACACACTGCGTATCTAGCTATAAACCTTAACATTTCTACTTTATCACGTAATTCTCCGCCTTGTTGCCAAGGTACTATTCTCGTAAATCTTTTAAAACTTGTATCCTGCCTAGTCGTCGCGTTTTCGTTTCTCAGACCTCTTTACGAGTCAGTGTAGGTATCAGACTTTTTCGCCTTCTTACTCGTTTCTTTGCTCCTTAACTCCTTCGCTCTTTCAACCCCGTTAAACATTTTGTAAAAACACCGACCAGTGTAACACTAGGGTAGAATGAACTGAGCTTACCGTCTCGTTTGGGATTAGGGTCACGCAATGATTCTCCCCTCTGGGAATAACTTCTAAAGAATAATAGGCGGACATGGAGGTCGCAAAAACGTGGAAAGATAAAAGCGAAGATAAGCGAATGTTCCAGTATAATCTTTGTTTTCTTTTTTAGAGGTTTTTAACAAAAAAAGTCTTCATCTTATTTGAAAAGAAAGTTTGCTTATACCTTTAATTTCCTGTGTGTCGTTTAGGGGCACACAGACTATAGACCTTACAGTCAAAGAAGGCGGACCCCTGCCTTTCTGTTACGACATCTTGACATCAGCATGAGTACGGCAACAGAGTATTCACCAAATACCCAGGCAAAATACCAGACTATTTTAAACAGACTCTTCCGGCGGGGTACTCTTGGGAATGAAGGATGACTTATGAAGACGGGGGAATTTGCACCGCCTCAAGCGACGTAAGGTTGGTAAGATGGAAAGCTGATGACAACCGCAAGGAAAAATGTAGCACCATGTTTAGATTGATATAATTGTTCCAATCACAGCACTCACATTTGTGCCCCTTTTTTATTTCTCACAACATTTTTGTGGAAGTTTATCCATAGATCTATTGGTGCCGATTGGGTCGAGTGCATGACGTAATTGGCCCTTTAATTTGCAGAATTATTTGTAGAGCTAATTCTGATATTTGCGCACAGAACATGCCATTTTTAATCGTTCGTGGAATTCTATGTGATACAGAGATATTTACAAAGGGTAAAATTTGATCATAGTAGCACTTAAACGAAACAATTCTCGTATCTTGCCTCCACAACACTGAGTTCGTCTTACCTCTCTTTCAACAGAATGATCAAAGACGACTGCTTTTTCTATCAAATTTAATTACATGGTGTAAATTTTCCACCAAGGGTCCAGTTATGCAGAAGAATACGCTGAAATGGGAGCCATCCACGGAGAAAATAAATGTGCGTGATGGAGTTCTGAAGGGTGATGTTAACATTTTTCTTTGTCCCACGCTCGTGTCATGTTGATTAATTTACCTTCACATTTCATAACCGAGCTTAAAATTCACCATCTCTGTTAACTTATCACTACTCACGATAACTTCGATAGTGTTGATCCTAGCAGTATGTAGGACACCTGTCATATATGAACCCAGTTAAATGACCTTGCTCTCCATGAGTTCTCGTAGCTCAGTGGATAGAGCGCCCGCCCGGTATTCGGGAGGTCATGGGTTCGATTCCTGCCGGGGACTCAGAATTTTTCTTTGTCCCACGCTCGTGTCATGTTGATTAATTTACCTTCACAGTAACATGGCTCTGTTGCTTAAAGGAGGTGGCCATCAACGATGTGATTTCAGAACTACTTACAAGTAAGTGTTTTTGTTGTGTGCGTGTGTGTGTGTTTTAGTGTTTTGATGACTCTGACTAAGGAATAAACGAGGAATTTTCATCAAAAAAGAAGACAATTCTTGGTGGGCTCACATAAACGCCGGGACGCGACATGTGACAAATTTAATTTTGTCACGCAATCTATAAGGATTATACTGTATAAAAACGAGTTGGCTCGCAATGCCTCTCGGCTTCGCCACACGCTCGCTCGCTCGCTATCTCGCGATCTCTTCCCCAAAAATCGCCAGCTACGCTAATTTTATGCGAACATTTTTGTAAGAGCGTTTAGGCTGAGAAAGGTACAGCAGAATAGAACATTTTAGAACATCCTCAATTGAAAAGTCACGTGACCAGTTATTCACTTTCGGAAAAGCAGTACAAGTGTGTAGGTTATTAAAGCACGATGTTTGGGTGAAATTTTTCGATGGTAATTTTGTTGAGATGGATGTAGAAGCCATTGAGATGGAGTAATAAGACAGTAAGCTTTAAAGTGATACCACTTGGCTCGATCGAGAAATCGGCGGAAATAGAAAAGCACGTACACTACATGTGTTTGCCGTAAATAGAAAAGCACATACATTACTTAATTACCTAGCACATTACCCTCTCTAAGAGGAATTAACATTTTCTTTTGTCAGGTTATTAGTGAGCTTCGGAAACTGGCAAAGATCAGTAGTACGAGTATTGTCCTATTCACTCATATGCCTGTGCAGACAGCCTAATGTCACTGAATTTGTGTTTGTTAACTCCATTGCAGAGCGAAGAAGGATGTTCAGTTGCCAGACTATCACTTTATGGATTACCACATTGAGATTTTGAGCCATGAAAAGAATTACAACAACGTTAAGTTGTATGAGAATGCTGATGCTCACTATTTTATGCTGCCGAGTCAGGCCAAGTAAAAACTTAACGAAAACCCGGAGTTCTTGATCTTTTTTATCGAAGGATTCTTCTCGCGATTCGCTTGAGATTAGCCCTAGGGACTGCATGCTGTGAAGGACAACTAAGGAGAGACATTTAAACCCAGTTTAAGACCGTTATACGAGTCGATAATTAAAACTTGAATGAGAGTAAAACTTGCTGTCGCATCCAATTTCTGTGCAGTTTTAATTGTTAATATAGACTATTGGTTTGTGGAAGGGCCACACGTCTGTTGTAAATGTAATCATGAATTTAATGGTTTTCCTTTCCGTTCCTCTGGCGTTTTTTGGTATTAGTATCATTTCATTATTATTATTATTATTATTATTGTTATTATTATTATTATTTTTTATGTTTTTTTTCTTTCAAAAGCGGTTAAGTACAACGGGAATGGTGGACGTTTCAAAGCAAGAATCAGTCTTGATTATGAAGTCCATCAGTGACTTCGGCGATATTTTCTTCATAGTAAGTGAGTCACTACATGTAGACATGTAGTTGTAGCACGTGCTTCAATGTGACCACCAGCTATCATGCACTATCATCAGCTATCATCAGCTATCATTTACTTTGTCCTTGTTCAAATTCTTCATTATACTCAATGATAGTTTTCCCGCCTGTCCACGCGCATGATAGTTGATGATAGTTAGGAGAGAATCAACTGCACCCACGCTCCGACGAAGGGCTAATGCTCGAAACGTCAGCTTTCGAATCTCTTTACGGTGGCCAATTTACATTATCTTGTTATAAATTATCTTGTTATACTCCCCACCGACGCAGCACCATAGTTTCCTTAGAAACGTACCACATGTATCATGGACTATCATGCATTGCTTGACCGCGGCTTAACTCTCTTTAGGAATTCTGAAAGATTTACCCTTTCTTTGTTTTGCTAATCTGCCACCTACGCCTGTTTGTGTAATTTGCAACGTTGGACAATATAGCAAGAGGGGCTATTTTTTTTTTTTTTTTTTTTTTTTTTGCCACGATTTTGGAAGATTTATTATAATCTCTGCCAATGCCGTTCGATTGGTATCGTTAGACAGACAGGCCACCGTGCCATTTATTGCATGTCAGCAAAGTTACACTATTACGGACCCCTTAAAAACAGCAGGTGAAAAACAAAAACAAAAACAACAATAACAACAATAACAACAACAGCAACAACAAACAAACAAAGCAGTAGAACATGTACCCCCGAGTAAGGCAGTGGCGCCACCTTAGGGGCTTTAGGCTTTCCTCATTTAATGTAGTGTTGACAAATAACGAAAATTTCAATGATGCCATTAAATGATAGCTTTTGAGAAATATACGGAATTGAGAAGTATTAGCATTCGTGGATAACGAAGAAAAAGAAAAACGAACTTTCAGACTGCACACGGCGAAGGCTGACCGTAGAGCGTAGAATATCTCACTCCACCAACGGCAACTAATTTCAAACTCTAATCTCGCTGTTTACTCAAATCGCACCTCGTACCCGCCCCTGACCCTCTGCTCCATGCCGGCAAAATAGCGAAACATTACCATGCAATAGTCGTCTTTTTGTCTACACCTGTTTCTTGCTTACCGAGGTCAGATTTTACCCTAGTTCATGCTTTTATCCTTGACTGAGTCTGGCTCTAATACTGATCACTTTATTTCATCACACTTGACCGATCATCAGCCGTGTAACAGCATGCAGAAAAGAGAATTAAATGATATTCAAGATTTCTCAACACAGATTTCGCAATGGACTCGAAACTCTATCAGAATACAACGCTAGTACTTAGCCAGACAAAGAAGTAAAAGGATAAACTTTTACAGGTCGTAATGAAACAATCATTAACGCCAAATCATACAATTTGTAGTTTTGCTCAATGATGTGATCTTGCTGCAGCTCAAGGAAAGTATGATTGTCCTTCTTGGGGACATTCAAACGACAATTCTTTCTCAATTTATAGAAACTTGCGCTCTCTTAGATCAATGGGTGCCTGACAAAAACAACACACAGTCATATTCAAGGACAATTCCCAAAAAAGCTTTGAGCTTTTTCTAACCAGCAGTGGCACAAAGGCACGAAGCATAGAAAACGATATTTCGAATAAAAATTGTAGCATTTTGGTTAACAGAGGTTAGTACGTGTATCACCCATAAATATAATAAAAACCGTAAATGTAATACCAACCATAAATGTAATAAGAATTGACCGTAAATGTAATACTGATTATAAATGTAATAACTTTTAACCCCAAATGTAATAAATCCACTAACCATAAATGTAATAAAATTTGGCCATAAATGTAATAAACTGGACCACCATAAATGTAATACGGCTTAACCATAAATGTGATAAACTGCCTATTGCCGCTGAGCCAAGGGGCCACAAGCCCTGCCATTCCCTTATTTCGTCAGCACAGAGTAGCCCGTTCCAGGCTCTCGAATAGTCGTGGATGAGTGAACGAAGATACCTTATTCTCTCTCGTTTTTTCCTCGCTCACCCGCTTCCTGGACAGGCTACTACATGTACAGGCAGGACAGGGGTTCTGTACATCAATTTGGAGGACTCATTTCCCGCAGCACCGTTTTTGCCCAGAGGCCAAAACCAGAGAAGCCATCATTGTAGTGCGTGCGAACATTTGGAAAGTACTTGCAGTATGAGTATCAAGTCTATATACCAGACGAAATCTCGAGTGGTCTAAACTAAGTGCGTTTGAGGCGGTGGGACTTGATGATGTTTAAGTCCGCTTAATTGAAGTGCCGGGAGTTGATAAAGTTTCATACATTAGAAAAGCTTGAGGTTGTTAGAGTAATTTCACAGGCAAGTGAGAAAATTCTGGGACGCCCCGGCTTCAAGCGAAAATAAAACCAAAACAGCCAAGCATTATCCCTTCCGGTTCGCACTTCTACAGTCATTTGTTCGATTCACTTAAAGACTTAGTCATTCTTTTAGAATACATTTGTCAGGAGTGGATTGGGTGGCTAGCCACCCACCTTTTAAAGAAGCAAATGAAAATGGTATCGGACCCAAAACGAAGGCGTATCTCGGTTTCCTTAGACACTGTTAAGGACTATTTTCCACATTATGTTACAGTTTTACTGATTCGCTATCGGCTATAATAGTTATGATGTTAATACAAACCTGAATATATTTACACAATTGCTTTTAGTATTAGCTGCTATTTGAAGAGTTAACGCTGTAATAACCCAGGTTTTGTTCTGTAGTTTGTTTAGTGTTGTATGGCCCACGTGCTGGTGGGATATCAAATATATCTACCCTGGTTCAAAAAAGTATTCCTGGACTACAACTTTGTCCAAAGCATAGTAATCTTGCTTTAAATAGTTCCACTTCCCCCATCCCTTCTGCAAGCCAGCAGTTTTGTCCTCCCTCCAGAACTATTAAGTGATTGACTGGGTACAAAACGGAGCCATCCACTACCTCCCGCTAAAATGGCTTGAAGGATCTTTGCTAACGGACACGGAGTGCACGATTTCTTTCGATTTCTGGTAAAGAAATTTAAAATTAAAACAGACTTATTCTCTGTAAGGTAACGTTTGCCTGGATTTCTGCCTCCTCTCTTCTTTTCGAAACCAGAACGTCTCAAATACATTTATGGTTTTTATTACATTTATGGGTGATACAAGTAAAGAGTTTTACGCATGTAGGACGGCGACGGCGAGGACGACTGCTATTAAAAAAAGTGTGTTTGGAATTTCGCATTTACTTAGATCTATTCAGTGTGTTTGTCGGTATTAAAACTGTTTACAAGTTATATGTTACGAATCCTCTCAGTTCCTAAAAGAAATTCGCAAAATTAGCCGTAGTGGGTCCCCTTGTCAAAAAAATTGAAAATTGGTCATTTCATGTTGTTGCTTTGCAGAGGACGACAAAGGAATGTACCAAAAAATAAAAAGCACGTGCACAACCCTTCTTCTGCTCATTAAACCTTTTGTCTGGTGACGTTCTCGTTGCCTTTGCCGTCGTGTTTTGCATAAGGTCCCTTTCCGATGGACCCGACAAAAAAAAAAAACAAAAAAAAACAAACAAAAAAACAAAGAAAAGAATAATTGAGACGGCGCAGCTTAGTGGTTCCTGGAATGTGTCGACGCAGACTCTATTCTACTCGGTTACGTAACGGCTTGAGTAAGAATTTGATGGGGAACGAGAAGTTGAAAATTCTACCAAATCCAATTTTGTTTTCACAGAAATACTTCGAATAAAGCAATAAATTTCATCACGCCTAAATGAAAATTTGTAAGTTAATTGAACTGACTTAAAAAAAAAAAAGAAGGCTGGGATGAGTGACTGACTGACTGACTGTCTGACTGAATAACTTATTTCAGTCTGTTTTACGTCTTAAACCATTCATGTTGTACTTTACAGTTTTAAATAAAAACAGAAAGTGAGAAGAATAGGGAAGAATTATTTAACATTTGAATTGTTAATTGAATTTACCGTAAAAGTCACTCTTCCACAAGCCAGTACCGTAAGAAAGAAAATTCCACAAAACTTGGCTTCGAGAACAATTTTATTCTCATCCAAGAGGGTGCTGCCGATGTAGAGCGCCCTTTGGGGGAACTAGCCCAGCGAGCGAGGTACCCCTTGTTGTAAAACAACCAAAACAAGTTCAACTACAAGATTTATTCAATATCCTCTTTTCGATCCTTGACCTTTTTCTTTCTTCTCTGGATTACTCTTCTCAGAAAGTTCTTCTCTATTATTCACATACAGTATGCCTCCTTTTCAAAATACTCTTCTTACAATTGCTGATTATATGTATTTTCGAACGCTTAATTAGATGCACACACACTCATTATCGTTCCGTAACAACTAAAAGCTTAAAAAATTGCTAGCATATGTTTATCACGCTATTTTAGTCACTTACCATATCTTCCCCTTATGTTAAACTTACACCTAAAATCATTCAATCACTAAAAATTCATACAATCCTAAAATCATTCATTCTATCACTGGCAAGTAATAACACTAAATGCTGCTAGAAAACATTTACCGTAGAGAAACCCAAGTTCAATCAAATAAAAAAAAATAGTTAAATCCCGACATCAGCTTTCAACTGTGCTATATGATACTGTAAACAAGAAGCAGCGCCCACATTGAGATAAATATTCTGAACTAAAGATGGATTATATCTAAAGGATACATCAGAACTTTATTCCATGCAGTTCTTCAAGTAACGCATTTACTGGAAATTGTAAAATCAGCTGAAGGTATTTTCGCAAGTATAGGTGTCAGAACCGAGCCACGATGTCCCAAAATGGAAGGGGCCAAATGCGTCAGTTCCATTATCAGTAATGGCAGATCACGAAACCTCAAAAACACTCCTCTCTAAAACCCAAAACTCATAACTAGAACCAAGTAAAATACTTAAATGTGCACAGATGGACGCTGCCTATGCCTCAGTCGGGTAGCTACAGAGATATTGTTTCCATTGTAATAATTACTTAGGCTATAAAATCAGATAGTATTGTTTCATCTTTATGGAAACGGTTTCACATTTTAAGTTTCCAAAAAACAAGTTGTTGTCTTATTGTCGTTTGTTACCTGGCAACCCAGTATGAGCAACAGCATGTTCATAGAGCTTAACGTTGTTGTAGTCTTTGTCATGGCTCAATATTTCAATGCAGTGATCTACAAAGTGATAGCCTGGCACCTTGACACCCTTCTCCTTAGCTCTGTAAAGGAAAAACAATCCGGATCAGTGACACTGGGCTGGGTGCGTAATCTTATAAGAGATACAATTAAACTATTTTCCTCATAAAAACACCTATCACCAATCAGTACCTGCTTCCGAAACTTCACTGACATGATAAAAAGACTTTATCTTTCTCTCCTACGTGTAGGTAAGGTTACGTGATGGGTACATACACAATGGGTGGTTTTAAACTTTGTGATCCAGCTAAATTTGGAGTCGTCTTCAACCGCAATCTCCACAAGGGACATCCATAATCAAGAAGGCAGAGCTTAGGTTACTGATTCTGTTCTTACATTGTCCACCAAGAATTGTCTATGTCTTGAGGAAAGCTTACTTGTAAGTAGTTCTGAAGTCACATCGGTAATGGACATCTCCTTTGAGCAACAGAGCCATGGTAATATCACCCGTCAGCACTCCATCACGCACATACATTTTCTCAGTGGATGGCTCCCATTTTACCGTCCTCTTCTGCATAACTGGACCATTGGGGGGAAAGTTGACACCATCAAATCGAACATTATTATAGAAAGTGTCGCCTTCCATTCTGATCAAAGAGAAGTGACACATACTCAGCTTTACCAAAGATACGTAAGCAAAGATACAAGAAAAGGATTTAAATAAAGGCATGGTTTGCAATGTAGTTTAATAGAAACTCGTTCAATAAGATATAAGTGCCCCTGTACAAGGGGCACGGCAGTGATACCAGAAGCAATTTTTGTTATTTTGGTCCTTATTGATATAAACACTGACACTTAAGAATTAAAAGATATCTAAATTCTAGTTCAAAATATTTCATGATGACAATTTCCAGGATCATCAAAACAAGAAGGCGATAAGACACTAATGGGTTTGGAACTGAACAAATTTTATCAATCTGGAACACAGTGCTACTTTTTTCCATGCACAGAGCAGATCAGCTTTACATTTTACTTACTTTATTTCGTTTCTGGCGATGCAAACTCCCCCGTCTTCGAAAGTCAGGCTTCGTTCCCAAGAATACCCCTTAGGAAACGACTGCTTGAAATGGTCTGTTATATGGTCTGGGTATTCAGCAAATACCCTGTTGCCGTAATGGAATGCTGTTGTCAAGATATCGTAGGCAAAAGGGAGAGGTCCGCCTTCTTTGACTTTAAGGTCCATACTCTGTTTTCCCCTGAAACACAAAAACAGGAAACCAAAGGTAAGGTAAAGTCTGTTCATATGCAATGCATTAGTTTTGTTCTGTCACAGAGTCCTGAGAAAAATACGAAGACAGAGATGTACTTAAGCTGATTAGTGTAAAGAACAGTTCTGAAATTTTCAGCTAAGCTCGTTCTCTTGGTGCAACAGCATTCATTCTGTTACTTTATAAAGCCCAAATTAATCAAGAAAATATTTGCTTTCGACATTGAGAGTCTGACGTCAAACATTCAGAACCGTACGATTGTTGTTCTCTTGGTAGCTTTGTTTTACGCGCACCATGAAACAGTACAGTACGTTCCGATTGACCGAGTTACTGAATTGCTCGCTCTTTGAAATGGTGCTCACTTTTTCTGTGCTTTCTTTGACACTAATGACGACTCAACGACTCTTAATGTGGCAGGATACACTCTTTTGTAGTGGAAAAGAAAAGAGAAACCAAAAGAGAAATAAGGTAGAGAAATAAAGGTAGGAATCGCTTGATTAACTAGAAATAAAGAGGTTTTTATAACTTGGCACTTAACAGTCTGGTATAGCCCCGGCCAGTAATTTGCTTGGCTTACAAATGTATGGCAAATAGAGCTTACGCCGGAATTGGCATATTAAACAGAAGAAAACCAATCCTTAGCCCTGCAATTATTTTAACATAGAGCGAAGCTAAGTACATTTTAGGTATCGTTTTCAATGTAAGGATAACAAAAAAAAAAAAAAAACACGTTGAAAGCCTTGATGTAGATTTTCTCGCTATGTTCTTCGTCACCTTAATGGTCGCAAGCTCTAAGGGAAGAAAGGTAGAGCCTGCATCTGAGGCAATATCCCGAAAGAAATACGGCTTAGTCGAATTCTCCAGTCTAACTAAACTAAGCACTGCTCGAAAGGAGACGACCGTACAACTGACCACGATGATTAAACATCTTTAAGCTTTTACTTACTCGAAAGGCTTGCCGTCTCCCAATCCTTCAATAACAAACGGATGCCCGTTTACAGTGCCTTCCATACGCAGCTTGATCTTCATTTCTGGTTTAATCACACTCTGTGGAATGAAATTGGGATTAATTGCAGATCTGTGAATTTGTGAAATTGAAGTACAACCTTTTCTCCTGTGCAACACTTACCATGATGGTAAACGTAACGTAAGATATCAGTCTTACAGCTCTTGTTGTTCTCGATCTGCTCTCTTCCAAATCACCAGGGCGAATGAGACCTCAACTCTGAGAGGTGCTGTTATAAATCTTAATGCCACACCCTAAATTCACTTGAACCAATCACAAGCCGTAAAGACTTTACAACAAAGCTGACAAGATCTAGATGTCTCTTCGCATCCATACAAGGAGAGTAAAATTACACAAATCCTTGTTCAATTAAAACCTTAAGGTGTAATTAAACAAGATTAGAAAAGGAAACTTAATTAATTTGGTCTTTTCATAAGGTAGCCGACATCGAAAGTAAGTCATTTTACCGCCTAAAACAAAAACAAAACAAAACAAAACAAACAAACAAAACAAAAGCAAAAAACAAAAACCAAAACCAAAAAAAATAAAAAACAAAACAAAACAAAAACAGAAAAAACAAGAACATGCAATTACCGATCAGAACTTACATCCAGTGACGGAAAACGGAGAGCAAGTCAAGAGATCAACAGCCTCTGTTGCATTGTACATTCTCAGTCTCAAACTGCCGCGATTCGATTACTTACTGATTCCATTTTCTAGTTAAAAAAAACGAAAACAATATCGTTCAGTGCAATAGTGAGAAAATCGATAAAGCAACCATCCGAATTACTGGGACTATCTTATTTGTGAAGCTGCCCTCTAGGTTGAAGAGGTCTCTTTGCCTAATAAATATTTTAGTTAAGCGAAGTTTAATAAATAAATGCCTTAGGGAATGCGAAATTTTATCAGTTGTCGCGACAACTTGAATTGCTTTGTCGCTATACAACAGTTTTTGAAGTAACCGCTTTAGTAAAGGTCCCACGCTATTTTTTTTTTTTTTTTTTTTCTTGCTTTGTTTTTGCCTCTTGTTTTGTTTTGTGGCAATGACTTTTATTGACCGAAATTAAATCAGCTGTCGCGGGATCTTGAAATGTGCTGTGTCTTGGGTCAAGCATGAAGACAGTGCAATGTTTATTATATGTCCAAATGGTCAAGATCAGGCATTCTAATTAGTTATCTACCTAAGCTATCTGTGCAATGAAGTACAGACTACTAAATGGAATAGCTAATAATAATCGAAGGAATTTTACCGAAGTGGCTACTTCAAACACTGTTGTATAATGACAAAACAATTGAAATTATCACAACAGCTGATTAAATTTCACTAAGGCATTGCCACAAAGCGACTCTACAATGGCTTTTATACCATTGACAAAAAAGAGAAGGGGTAACTGAAAAACACTGGGAGACTAAAAACAAGAAAAGGAGCTAAAAATTGAAAATGATACTACTGTCAAGTGTCTCCAAGTATCAAAATTGCTTAACTGATACAAACAACCCTCACAATTAGCATTATAGCTTAAGTCTGAAAATATCAAAATATTGAATCAGTGCAGCTGCTATCCGCTGGGTTTGTTATCAATAAAAAGAATGTAAACAACGACATGAAATAAAAAGAGATCTAAACATACCTTCATTTTTCGAACTTAAACTTTAGAAAGATATGCAATTACCTAGAATACTTATATAACTTATAGCTAGCACAAATTTTATTCTATTTCTTCTATCTATAATCTAAGGGCTACCACGTGCAAACAAGATAGTCACAGTGATTTGTATGTTTTGCTTTAAAAGTTCCCAATACTGTAGGGAGCTTTATTGCTCTATTGTTTAAGTAAGTAAGTAATCGAATCACAGCAGTTTGGTACTGAGACTGTGGAACAGACAGAGGCTGCTGATCTTTCGACTTGCTCTGCCATTTTTCGTTATTTGATGTAAGTCTGATTGTGTTATACGTTCGCGGATTTTATTTGTTTATTTATCTGCATGTAATATCTCCGTTTCCTCGGTTGACTATGTACTTATGCAGCAAACCCATTTTCACAGATATTTTAATTCAACAGGAGTGTAATCGTCATTTACGTGCGGTTAGCTCCAATACTAATTATGAAAGGGATGTAATATAAACACAACGAGATGTCTTCAACAATGTTTATCCCGGCTCCATCTTTTACCCTTGACACGAGTTTTCGGCGGTTATTAATCGCTTTCTTTACTACTGTTGGCCGATATACACGGAAAAGAAAAAAAGAGTTAAAATGATTGAAATTTAATTCTCTCAGAGCAGCTAACTACCGTCACATTGTGATAGTCACATATAGCGTCAAAGGGCAGTCCTTCCCACGTCAACACCAATACAGGCGTACAAACAAAACAGTTTAACCTGCCGAGACACCTGATGAAATAATTAAATGCCACTTCACAAAAATCGTTTACATTAAAGCCTTCCCCTCCGGCTTTTACATGACAGTCAGAAAAGAAAAAAATAGGTAATTTTAACAGAAGAAGAGGAACTCAGAAGAGGAAAGTTCATGCATTTACAATGATACTCATAAATTCATCTAAGTGTCAAGATTGATATAATTCATGCAGATATAAATACCGTTTATTGTTAGCTTTGGATGTCAAAATATAATCATAATTAAAAAATGTAGTGCAAAAAGGCCTTCCACTTTGGCTTAATGGCTGATTAGATCAGTTCTCCCCTCTGGGTTTGTTATTAATCATACTACAGTGTAATTATGAACGTTTCTAGATTTAACTACTACAATGAGTTGAAATAATAGCCGAAACCATTGACTGTCATAAGTTATTAACTTACTTTACGAAATAAAAAACTTGAAAAAACCGACAGTCCTGAAATTATACATGTCGCTTATAGGTAAACAAATTTTTCACTCAATTTTAAATCAGTCCTGCTCTGCACTGAGCTGGTGATCGTCGGTAAACTTATTAAGTAGCCAAGATCAGGGCCAAACGAAATTATCTTGTATGTTTTTGACATTGTTGTGCAAAGGCAGTTAACGCCTGTCGACAGAACGCATGTTCCTGTAGAATGGTCAGCCCTTGTTGTGTCATTCTTTTTACAAGTATAGTCATGCGTAAACAGACCTTTTTCTTAACAGCAGTGCATCTTTTTTCTTGTTTTTGTTTTCTCACTCCGCACTCCGCCTCACTCATTCTCCGAAGAGCCGTCGCAATGTATGGTAGTCACATACAGCATCAAAAGCGCAGTCATTTCAGAGTCAAAACTTAAAATTTGCTGATTATTTTGCATCAATCTAAAAGTACGTCCGCTTTGATCAAGTATTAAGTAAACCAGTTACCCTCATTGAGTTTGTTGTCAATCATTGTTATTTGTGTAGGAGCTAAAACTGAAACAATTAGAGAAAGGCCACGTTCTTGGTCATGGACATTGATTGTTAAAATAAGTCGATTTTTTGTTACCTTAGCGTAACATGAACTTATATAACTTAAGTAACAACTATGATACTTAAATGCTTATTTGGAAAAACAAAATAAGATAAACCAAGTCATTTCTGTAATGCACAGACCTTGTGAACACTGGTGAGTTTGACATGTAGCCCTGAGGAAACACGATAATTTCATTCATACTTGATCGTAAGCGCAAACAGTGAATACTAGAACGGTGTTTCTGCAATGTTAGTTGTAATCGCCCCGCGTTAAGGTTTTCGTTTCTTCTCTGGTAATGTTTTTGAAGACAGTTATATACTTTGTTTAAAGAAGACTCTTAATCCAAATAAAAAGCAGACAAATATTTTGCAATTGCCGTTCTTGACTGGTAAACATGCAACGCAATTCAAGAGACTGTACTTGTAGAAGAGCAGTCAACGCCTGTCCATATGTATAGGCTTGTAGAATAGTCACCCCTTGCATTGGAGTGTCAGATAATTAAAAATGTACTTGCCGGCGAAACAAATCATTATTTTATAGTTTTAAGAAGAGCGAGATCGATTTTGCTTGCACCCTCACTCATCCATAACCTTGTAAATTCTCAAATTGACAACGTGCCAAGAAAAACGAGAAGCATTATTTTCAAAATGACCGACCGGCGACAACCTTAGTGCATAATTCGTAAATTTTATTCTTAATGTGTTGACAGTTAAGTGGTAAAACTCTTACTGAGTACCCTTGCAATGAGTCTACGGAAAAAATGAGAGTCCTGAAAGAAAAGTGAAAAAACAACAGGCGAAAGAACATCAAGACCATTGGTATACACTGACAAAGCATGGTGCCTACTTTTTTTTTTTTTTTTTCTCTAAAACGGTTGAGGGTTAAAATAAAAATAAACCTAAGAAAAGCAACCAACTGTTCTAATTAGCTATGAATTCACAGCTAAAACAACTATGCATTTTGCAGTGGAAGAGAGTCTTCGATTTGTTATAGTCCTTGATTTACTCGGAGTTTTTGGAAATAAAAAGGTCTCTACCAACAAACGTCTGCACCTTAAATACAGTTTACAACGTCTTTTTGCATTTTGATTCTTGTTTTTTGTTTTTTGTTTTTTTTTTTCGTTTCATTATCCAGCATATGTATAAGGTACCCAATACATTATGTTCCCAAAATTGGTTTGGTTCTACAGTCAACCAAAAAACTCATGATCAACAAATTTAGAAGCCGTAGGTTGACAACGAATCACTATCATTCAGTAAGTGTAAATGTAGAAGACGTTTGTCATGAAAGTTACAATTTAGCAAGTCGTTACGCCATATGAGAACCAAACTTTTAGATATCGTTCTGCTTAGGAGGGAAAACTGAGAGAAACCATAGAGAAGCTTCGAATAAAATGAAACAGGCTGATGTATGCGCGTTTCGTTGTGTACCCCAAAATATTTCTTTCTGAGCATCTTTCTATCGGCATAGCAATTTTAGCCTGGTGTTACGATTCTACGGAGAACATGTCCAACATTTATCTCAACCACTTAACCATCAATTAAAGTCCATCAGTTTCAACAGTAACATTTCATATTTGGCCTGTAACAATCATGAAATTATAATAATGTTTTGAGGCAATAAGGTAAAACGATATTTCTCGATATTAGCAGATCGAGAGCCTAAAACAACCTGCCCCTAGTTGTTTATTAATTTATTCACTTAATGCGATATGGCATTACTCCTGGAAATTTACTGGTTTAAATATCCAAATATACCGCTACGAATATGCATTTGCCGTTTTATAGATATGAATTTCAATGACTTTATTCAAAAAGAAATGACCTTCTTCTAGCCACGTACGCAATAGGCCGTTACAGATCTTTCTTACTGATTGACATAAGTTGGAATGGAAGGTTAATGAAAAAAAAAGAAGTAATATCGGCTTCTGTATATAACAATCTCAGTTTGTTGGCGCGGTGAATACTGAATAAGCATCGACCTCTTTGCGAAATGTTTAACGGTGGTATGTCTTGATGTTTCAGTTTACCTTTTTTTTTTCGCCGGTGGCCAGTAATTTTTTTTTTAATTGACATTTTTTAATATAAAGTAAAGATAAAACAACAATGGCAGTGATATATTGCCCCTAAAAGCCCATCAAGTGGGTTTGTTATCGATCATGCATAGCAATGCAATCATCCGTATCGAAATTAAAATTGATAGCACGTACGCTTTGGCTTAAGGTAGCTTAATGATTTCGTTATAGATCATATATGAAATTGCCAGAAAATGGAATATAGATGTCAGTGATTTCTGTTTTCGTTACACAGAAAACGAATCAAAGCAGAAATTTGTTCAAAAACGTTGATCAAGTCGAGAAGAATTAATTTCGGTCTCCCAACGAATCACTCATCTTAGGAGCAGTTTGCTGTGAGGACCGACTAAGGGTATGCAAAAGAGAAAAAAAAAACTATTTTCCCAAACCTTGGGAGAGTAAAGGCGTAGGTGAACTATAGTTCAGCAGCAGCAACTAGGCAGCAATGCACAGGTGGTTCCTCGTACACTAAACGCCCCTTTTGACGGGCGAGTGCATTTTTTTAGAGGTGTCTTTACGGCTTGTATGTGCCAAGATCTGTTATATCCTGAATTGGATCAAAGAAGTAGGTAGTCAATGCCTCTATAGCCTGTTCCAGGCCCTCGATAGTTGGGCACGAGCAAAAAAAAGTTGCGAACGAGCGAAAAACGAGGGGGACATAGGCGAGGAAGGGAAGGGAGAGACAATCTCTCGTTGTTCCTCGCCTTATTCATTCCTCGTTTTTTTTTTTTTTCTAAAAAGAACAAAAACATGTAAACGAAGAGAAAAAAAGCGATTAAATTGACAGAAATACCATCAAGAATGTTAAAGTGTCAAAACTGTTTGCAACGGTTATCAATCACTCCACCACCCGACCTTCAAAGCAAAGAATCTAAACAAAAGGTTAAGGGTTGGTGAGCGATAGTCTTCACTGTTCTAAGTATAAGTGTGTTATCGATCCGCTGTATATCAAAAAAAAAAAAAAAACACGTTAAGTTAAGCAGTTGTTCTCGATGAATGTACTTGTGCATATTGCCATTAATTCTCGAAAACAATCGGAATCCTTATGCTGCAACCAGTTCACTCCGTCGTTAAAATTATCAGTTTATCAACATGCAAGGGCACATATGGCTACCCCATATGGCACATTTTGCACATCTGGCTACGCCATAGGGCACATATATTCATGTTTCCACCCCTAAAATGTCTAAGAAAGACGTTTAATGGGTTTGTCGACGCCATTCGTGCGAATACATGATCAAATCATCCTGGAAGTGTTATCAATCATATCACATTTGTATGGGAGCAAAACTTGGAAAACAATAGATGTCGGATGTTATTTTTTTTTTTCTGTTACACGATAACAAAGAGGTGAGACTGATGCTGGATTTCTAATCAAACTCTTTAAGAAAGCCTCTGCGCAAGAAACGTTGCTACATGATATTTTAACAAAATCGTTGTTTGTTAAGAGCTCTGCAACACTTTTGACCATGCACAGAGAAAAGTAAACTGACACTTGTAGACGTGCGATGCTCAACTGACCAATAATATATCTGGAAAACATTATTCAATCTTTTTTTTTTTTCTTAACCCTCCAGCAGAATCCATAAAAATTTAAATCCATAAAAGTTAAGGGCTGTGACGGCCTATTGCCGAGTTCGCAGCAAGAGGGTCAACCATTCTGTTCCAATAGAGCCTAATTCTAATTGCTTGAAATAAGATCGCCAATGAGTATATAATTACTTAGTTTTGTTTTTTTGCCCCATTAAGCCCCATTTTGTTATCAAATATGTTTCATTTCAGAGTGAGACATAGCATCAATTGATCAAAAGCACAGCCATTTTTTCGCTACAAACGAAAACTGCCTGATTAATTAAAAACCTCCATTACATAAAATATTAGGTATCATACACTCAGAAATACATAAGTATATATTCTAGATAGACTCGGACTAATTCAAACTCATTTAGTTGGCTACTCCGATATATATCAGTTATTCACCAATGTTCAATGAGGCTGAGGCGAATAATTGTTTTAGAATAATTTTCAGAGGTTAATATCAAGGACTATAAAATAAATAACGTTCTAAACCATAAAAATACAGACGAAAATGCTCGTTTACATTCATCTATGCGGCTGTAGTCTTGAATAAGTTTTCATGTACATCGATTGTGAATCAATTTACACATAAATCTCGGCATTAAAACAAACAAGCAAAAAATAACGAAAAGTAATTCATCCGGTATCTTTGTTTTATCGTTGTTGACTTCATTCACAGTTGTCATCATGGCCTAAAAATGAGCAGCTTCAGTTTGCAGAAAAAATAAAGTTGGGTCAATTGAACTGAGCTGCTTGCGATCAACGTAACTACTGCGTTTAGGACTCTTGAATGCTGTGAATACCAGTTGAATTTTTTTTTTTTTTGTCCAAGATTGACAGCAGTCATTTTGAAAATTCTCCATCCTTTAAATATCGATCCTTGACTTGGAGTGATGTCTTTCGAATAAATGAAAATTTCATTCACCAACTGTCCGACATGTTTGAGTTTATTAACTAAGCTAAGAAATGTTATATTCACCGCCTAGTACGGTGAATTTACCGTCATAAGCCGTGCTTTTCTATCAATTAGAAATTCCAATTCTTATATATACCTCAGGAAATTATACTAAACGTGGATTTTTTTTTTTTTACAAAAAGAAAAAAAAAAGAAAAAAAAATTAAGGGGCAGCGACGGCTACTTCGAACAAGGATGTACAGACGGAGCAATTAAAGGTTGGCCCGACAACTAATTAAATTTCGGTTGATATTAATAAGAGATGGCGGTTCCACTTACCCAACTCTTCTGTCGTTTTACACGAGAGAAATGAAAGAGAGGAGATAACATAAAACAAGAAGACTTAGGAGTATGATTGACAATGATACCAAAAAAAAGTGATAAAATAACAAAACTGCTTAACCGATAGAAAGAACGCCTATTGTTAGCATCGGGAAATGATAATATAAAAATAGCAGCTGATATATTGCCTGTGAAAGCAAGCAGTTCCGCACGTCCGCGTTTTGCGTATTGGCAACTTAATTGTGTTTGTCATCATATGTCTGGCAATTATCTGTATCGGATCTAAAACTAGAAAAAAACAAAGCAAAAAAAAGCAAAAAACAAAAGAGGCCGGCGATTTTGTTTTCATTACCGCGAAAAGGAATTCGAAATTAAATTTGATCAAAATTAATGTTCTGGATGATTCGCCGAACAAGAAACGTCGTTACAGTGAGACTGAAAGGACTTAATTAAAAAGGGTCAGTTTTAAAATACCACTGGCCATCAGGGAAAAGGAAAAAGAAAGTAACTAAAATATCAAAACATACGACCATTGAAAATTTCGCAAAGAGGTCGATGCCTACTAACTGTTCACCATGCCAACAAACTGAGATTGTTATACATAGAATCCGATATTTTTTCATTAACCTTCTAACAGAATTCATACATGTATAGATCAATAAGAAAGATCTGTAACGGCCTATTGCGTAGTTCGCTGCAACAAGGTCAATCTGTTCGAACAAAGTAATTGTAATTCATATCTATAAAACGGCAAATGCATATTCGTAGCAATACTTTGGGATATCCAAATCACTATACTTTTAGGAGTGATGCCACATCTTATTTAGTAAATAAGTTATTAAACAACTAGGGGCAGGCTGTTTCAAGATCTCTACTAATGATATGTCGTTTTATTTTACTGCCTCAAAACACCTGGTAAATTATACTGGAAAGTGGTTACAGGCCAAAGATGACATGTCACTGTTGAAACTGATGGTCTTTAATATACCTGAAAAACTTAACAGTGGTCACAAGCTCTGTGCGGAGTAGAAATGACTTAATTTATCATTACTCCAAGGCAGCTAAAAATCCATCTATATGAACAATCAATGTCCATGAACAAGAACGAGGCATTTCTCTTTTTGTTCTAACTTTGGCTTCTATACAAATAACAATGATTGACATCAATTAGAGCGGACCTACTTTTATATTGATGCTAAATAATCAACAAATTGACTGCGCTTTTGATGCTGTATGTGACTACTATACATTGCAACGGCTCTTCGGAGAATGAGTGAGGTGGAGTGTGGAGCGAGAAAACAAAAACAACAGGGCTGTTCTGTTGTTAAGAAAAGGGTCTGTTTAAGCATAACTATACTTGTGAAAAAACACCAAGGGCTGAACATTCTACAAGAACATTCGTTCTGTAGACAGGCGTTAACTGCACTTGCACAACAATGTCAAAAACATACAAGATAATGTCGTTTAGCCTTGATCTTGGTTACTCAATTAGCTCACTAACGATCACCAGCTCCGTGCACAGCAGGACTGATTTAGAAGGGATTGAAAAATTTGTTTACCTAAGACCTACATGTATAATGTCAGGATTGTCGGTTATTCAAGTTTTTATTACGTAAGTTAGTTAATAACTTATGACAGTCAATGTTTTCGGCTATTATTTCAACTTATTGTAGTAATTCAATCTAGAAACGTTAATAATTACAATGTAGTATCATTAATAAGAAACCCAGCGGGCAGAACTGATCTAATCAGCCATTAAGCCAAAGTGGACGTGCTTATATCATGCCATTTTTGTATCGTATTTTAAAATCCAAAACTAACAATAAACGGTATCTATATCTGCAGGAAATATATCAGTTATGATACTTCGATGAATTAATGAGTAAATTCATTAACTTTCCTCCTCTGAAGTCCTCTTCTTCTGTCACCTCTTCTTCTTTTTCTGTCTGTCATGTAAAAGCCAGAGAGGAGGGCTAGAGGGATATTAATCGTTTTCTTTATTACTCTTGACAGACCACTCAAACATAGTTAATAGAGGGGAATGGGTATGAAACCCGACAAAGTTCTTTGTTGTATGTTTTTGTTCGCTTGGCCTTGACAGTGCACAAAACACAATAGTTGTTTAATCCGTACTGAGGAACTAACCAGTAAAAACGCGTTGGTTACGTAATTCATGCGTAGAGTATGAGCGCAAAACAAAAGATTGTGCACTGTCGTGGACCTTCCAACATAAATCTTGGCGTCTTTCTTTGCTCCTCTGATGTTTGCCGGGCTTCATAACCAGTCCTATGATTCAAAGAAAAGAACAGAGGAGAAAAACATGACTGAAAAAGTAACACTTATAAGAACAAATAACTTATAAATGCACTCGAAACAAAAATCCGCTTTTGAAGTTGGCAAGACCGAAACAATTCTACAATTGATTGTGCTTAGATTTACGACTTCTGAGAGCGGCAAACTAGAATAATTGATGCTCAGCTCAGAACACGATTGAAGCTACTCTAGCCATACAGTTAGTGTAAACATATGCATCCCAGTTAATCTATCGGCCAAATAAAATTTTTGCCAATACATTTTTTCCTCTTAGCTCTGTCTTACTTATTTTTTTGCACTTAAAACCGTTTAGCAAAAACCAATTGATTAACATTTGAATTCATTTTAGACTGATCGGTTTTTGAACTGAACCTGCCCCTCGCAAGAACGCGAGCGGGGTGAGAGATTCTCGCCCATTTCAACTTTCTTTTCCCTCGTAAGTTCGCGCGCGTATAGAGATGCGCCACACTCGCGTTTTAGGTGCTGGAATCCCAACCAATGCTTACCTAACTTTTTAAAAATACTACTTTTAGCCCTCTCCGAAATCTGCACACGTGTATTTCACTTGTGGAAGTCTATCGATTTGGACAGTGCTTGGGTGAGAGATTCTCGCCCCTATAAAATTTCTTTTATCTTGTAAGTTCTCGCGCATTTAGAGATGCGCCACACTCGCAGTTTTGGTGTCGGGATCTTAAACTTTGCTAAGTGGACTTTTTAAAGATGCTAGATTTGGCCCTTTCTCAAATCTACCCACCTGTACTTCACTCGTGGTAGTCTGTCGCTTTGGACATTGCTTGGGTTGGAGATTCTCGCCCATTTTTTTTTCTCTCGCGTGTTTTCGCGCGTTGAGAGACGCGTCACACTCTCTACATGTATTTCGGTGTCGGCATCTCAAACTATGCTTACTGGACTTTTTTTGAGATGCTAGATTTGGCCCTTACTCAAATCTACACACGTGTATTTCACTTGTGGAAGCTATCGATTTGGACAGTGTTTGGGTTGCAGTTTCTCGCCCATATAAACTTCCTTTTTTCTCGAAAGTTCTCGCGCGTTTAATGATGCGCCACTCTCGTGTCTTAGGTGCGGGGATCCCAACAAATTCGTACCTAACTTTTAAAAGATACTACTTTTAGCATTACCTCAAATCTACACACGTATATATCACTTGTGGAAGTCTATCGATTTGGACAGTGCTTGGGTGAGAGATTCTCGCCCCTATAAACTTTATTTTCTCTTGTAAGGCCTCGCGCGTTTAGAGATGCGCCATACTCGCAGTTTTTGTGTCGGGATCTTAATTAAACTATGTTTACTGGACATTTTAAAGATGCTAGATTTGGCCCTTTCTCAAATGTACACTCGTGTATTTCACTTGTGGTAGTCTGTCGCTTTGGACAATGCTTGGGTTGGAGATTCTTGCCCATTTATATCTTTTTTTCACTTGTGTGTTTTTGCCCGTTTAACAATGCGGCAAACTCGCGTTTTTGTGTGGGGATCCCAAACTATGCTTACAGGGCTCTTCAAAAATGCTAGTTTTGACCCTCCCCCAAATCTACACAAACATATTTCACTTCTAGAAGTCTATCGATTTGAACAGTGCTTGGGTGAGAAATTCTCGCAAATATCAACTTTCTATTCTCTCGTAAGTTCTCGCGCGTTTAGAGATGCGCCACACTCGCGGTTTTGGTGTCGGCATCTCAAACTATGCTTACTGGACTCTTTTTATGATGCTACGTTTGGCCCTTTCTCAAATCTACACACGTGTAGTTCACTTGAGGTACCTTGTCGCTTCGGACAATGCTTGGGTTGGAGAATTTTGTCCATTTGCATTGTTTTCTCTCTCGCGTGTTTTCACGCGTTTAGAGATGCGCCACACTCGCGACGTCGGTGTCGGCATCTCAAACTATGCTTACTTGACGTTTTAAAGATACTAGATTTGGCCCCTTCTCGAATCTACAGACGTGTATTTCACTTGTAAAATTCTATCGATTTGGACAGTGTTGGTCTTGGAGATTCTCGCCCATATCAACTTTCTTTTCTCTCGTAAGCTCTAGCGCGCTTGGAGATGCTCACTACTCGCGTTTTTTGTGCACGGATCCCAGCCAAAGCTTACCAATTTTTTTAAAGATGCTACTTTTAGCCCTTTCCTCAAATCTACACACGTGTTTTTCACTTGTGGAAATCTATCGATTTGGACAGTGCTCAAAGTCGTCAAGACATGGCTACGCGCAGCGTGATTTTAACCAACTTTGGGTCGATTTTTAAGAATTTGGGCGATATTTCCGAGTCCCAGAGACTCTAAACTGATTCGAGAAGACTTTGGTTTTCAGTGAAATGGACAGAGACACAATTTTTGAACGCCTGGTTATTAGCAGTCTGGCCGAAATATAGCCACTTAGTGAGTTAATAAGGGGCTATATTTTCGCCAGACTGTTCATAACCAAGCAATCAAAAATTTTTCCTCTGTCCATTTTACTGAAAACCAAAGTCTTCTCCAATTAGTTAGACTCCCTGGGACCCAGAAATATCGCCCAAGTTACTGGAAATCGACCCAAAGTTTGTCAAAATCACGCTGCGCGTAGCCCGGTCTCGGCGACTTTCTAGTCACTAAGTGGCTATAATTCGGCCAAACTGGTCATAACCAAGCGTTCAAAAACATTTTCTCTGCCCAATTTACCGAAAACCAAAGTCTTTGAGAATTAGTTTAGAGTCCCTGGGACTTGGAAATGTCGCCCAAGTTCCTGGAAATGGTCCCAAGGTTGGTCAAAATTACGCTGCGCGTAGCCCAGTCCCAACGATTTTCTAGTCACTACAGTGGCTATATTTCAGCTAGACTGCTCATAACTAGGCGTTAAAAAACTTTTTCTCCGTCCAATTCTCTAAAGACCAAAGTCTTCTCGAATAAGTTTGGAGTCCCTGGGACTCTGAAATATCGCCCAAGATCCCGGAAATCGACCCACAGTTAGTTAAAATCACAATGCGCGTAGCCAGGTCTTGGCGAGATTGAGGACTGTCTAAATCAAAAGACTTCCAAAAGTGAAATACACGTGTGTAGATTTGAGAGAAGGCTAAAAGTACCATCTTTAAAAAGTTAAGTAACTATGGGTTGGGATACCCGCACCTAAGACGCGAGTGTGGCGAATCTCTAAGCGCGCGAAAATTTACGAGAGAAAAGAAAGTTGATATGGGCGAGAATCTCCAACCCAAACACTGACCATATCGATAGACTTCCACAAGTGAAATACACGTGTGTAGATTTAGCGGAGGGCTAAAAGTAGCATCTTTAAAAAGTTAGGTAAGCATTGGTTGGGATCCCCGCAACTAAGAAGCGAGTAAGGCGCATCTCTAAACGAGACAGAACTTCCGAGAGAAAAGAAAGTTAATATGCGCGAGAATCTCCAACCCAAACAACGTCCAAATCGATAGACTTCCACAAGTGAAATACACGTATGTAGATTTAAGAAAAGGGCCAAATCTAGCATCTCTAAAAGTCCAATAACCATAGTTTGAGATCCCGACACCAAAACCGCGCCTGTGGCGCATCTCTAAACATTCGAAAACTTACTAGAGAAAAAAAGGTGATATAGGCGAGAATCTCTCACACAAGCACTGTCCAATTCGATAGACTTCCACAAGTGAAACACACGTGTGTATATTTGGGAGAGGGCTAAAAGTAGCATCTTTGAAAAGTTAGGTAAGCATTGGTTGGGATCCCGGCACGTAAAACGTGAGTGTGGCGAATCTCTAAATCAGCGAGAGCTTACGAGGCAAAAAAAAAGTTGATATGGGCGAGAATCTCCAACCCAAACACTGTCCAAATCGATAGACTTCCACAAGTGTAATACAAGTGTGTAAATTTGAGAAAGATCCAAATCTAACATCTTCCACAAGTCCAGTAAGCATAGTTTGAGATGCCAACACCGAAATCGCGAGTGTGGCGCCTCTCTAAACGCGCGATGACACACGAGAGAAAAAAAAAAATGGGAGAGATCCTCCAACCCAAGGATTCTCGAAAGCGACAAACTACCACAAGTAAAATACATGTGTGTAGATATGGGGAAGGGCTAAAAGTAGCATCTTTAAAAAGTTAGGTAAGCATTGGTTAGGATCCCTGCACCTAAAACGCAAATGTGGCACATCTCTAAACACGCGAGAACTTACGAAAGAAAAGAAAGTTAATATAGGCGAGAATCTCTTACCCAAGCACTGTCCAAATCGATAGACTTCCACATGTCACATACACGTGTGCAGATTTGGGAGAGGGTTAAAAGTAGCATCTTTAAAAAGTTAGGTAAGCCGCGGTTGCGATTCCAGCACCTAAATCGCGAATGTGGCGCATGTCTAAACGCGCGAGAACTTACGAGAAAAAAGAAAGCTGATATGGGCGAGAATCTCTAACCCAAGAACTGTCCAAATCGATAGACTCCCAAAAGTGAAATACACGTGGGTAGATTTGGAGGAGGGCTGCAGGTTGCATCTTTAAAAAGTTAGGTAAGCACTGGTTGGGATCCCCGCACCAAAAACGCGAGTGTGGCGCATCTCTAAACGCATGAGAACTTACGAGAGAAAAGAAATTTGATATGGGCGAGAATCTCATACCCAAGCACTGTCTAAATAGAAAGACTCCCACCAATAAAAAATACACGTGTGTAAATTGAAAGAAAGAGAGGGCCAAACCTAATATCTTTAAAAAGCCCAGTGAGCATAGTTTAAGATTCCGACACCAAAACTGACAAGAGACAAGGGAAAAGTAAATTGACATGGTTAAAAATATCCCCCCAAGCACTGTTCAAATCGATAGACTCCCACAAGTTAAATACACGTTGGAGATTTGGAACAGGGCTAAACTAGCATCTTTAAGAAGCCAGGTAAGCAAAGTTTGGGATACTTACATCTAAAACGCGAGTGTGCCGCCTCGCTTAACGTGCGAAAACACGCGGGACAAAAGAAAATTGACATGGGAAAGAATATTTAACCCAAGCACTGTCCAAATCAATAGACTTTCACAAGTGAAATACACTTGTGTAGATTTGGGGAAGGGCCAAAACTAGCATTTTTAAAGAACCCCGTAAGCATAGTTTGGGATCCCCACACTTAAAGCACGAGTGCGTCGCATCGCTAAACGCGCGAAAACACGCAAGTGAAAAAAAGATATAAATTGGCGAGAATCTCTAACCCAGGCATCATCCAAAGCGACAGACTTTCACAAGTGAAGTACACGTGTTTAAATTTGGACGAGGGCTAAAAGTAGCATCTTTATGAAGTTAAGTAAGCATTGGTTAAGATCCTCGCACCTGAAACATAAGTGTGGTGCATCTCTAAACGCACAAGAACTTACTAGAAAAAAAGAAAGTTGATAGGGGCGACAATCTCCTACCCAAGCACTGTCCAAATCGATAGACTTCCACAAGTGAAATACACGTGAGTAGATTTGGGAGAGGGCTAAAAGTAGCATTTTTGCTCATGGATGACGTAATTTACGTCATCCATGAGCTTAGTAGGCGGTCCAATGGCACTCACTCACTCACTCGATTCTGATTAATTTATTCATTAAATCCGGATTAAACATTTTTCTCCTACCTCCCCCGCTAAGTATTGTTTTTGTCTCGAGGACTTCTGGACAAATGTTTGACTGGTTTTATGGGGGTACTACAAAGGCGTAAATTTTTGTCCAACAACATAGCGTAACAGGGCACGGAGGTCGAAGATGGTTTTTTGTTCGATCTGTAAACAGGGATTCCTTCGTGGGTTGAAAAATGGAAATTTTTTACGCTAAGGAACACTTGCTACGACAAATCGACAATGAAATCCTGTAAGCGACGATCCTTGCATAGAAATCTTGAAAGCTACAATGTCTATCGACCGTGGTCCGTGGGCAAATCGACGGAATCGTTTAAAAATGTCTTAATGTCACCCGGAGGAGAATGAAATGAATGCCGTGGTATCTGGAAGCTAAGGTAAGCCTTCTTGTTGTATCTTCTTGTTATGTCGATAAGAGCACTTTTGCGTACTAGTAATATTAGATTCTTTCGTTCGGAAACTGCTCGATTCCGAAAGTAGTCATCTGACAAAGCACGGGGTTTTCTAAACACAAAAGAGCTGACGTTCGCCATTTTGTTTCATTGTTAGATGTTTTCTCTACAGAGTTGATTTCTGTCTGTCGGCGACTTATACTATCGATCAGTACTACGGATGTCGTTTGTACTGGAAATGCTGATAACATGTCTCTCGTGTATATATTCAGCCTCGTGTAGCTTTGAAGAAGCTTACGTCAGTTCACAGTAAAGATTAGTGAGAAAATTAAAAGTGAAATGAGCAGACTAAGAACACAAGCAAGCCTTGTGCCTTTGGCAGTGTAACAAACCGACAACAATCTTGTTTCAGAATGTTGGATCTCTCCACCTCTGGTTCCACCTCCACATCGTTGATGTGCGAAGTGATTACAACATTCAAAAAGCTGATGTCAACATTTTTGTTGAATCAAAACTTTGCTTGTCGGATAGAGACGATGCATATCAGCTTCGTGAATTTGCGCTTTCTAGAAATGACCAAGACTTTAGTCAGTCTAACATAAGAACTTGCTATGGAACTGCTGTGTACCTTTTAATGTTTGGAATTGTACCAAATTCCATACAGATGTAACTTTAATAATTTAGAAATTACTGTTATGATTTAACCCAACCAATTCCAAATATTCATGTCATTGGTATCTATCGCTCGAAAACTAAAGTTACAATTTCTCAGTTAATTCATGCTCTTACTCATCTTCACAACTCAGTATTAACAGAACCTACAATTCCAACTGTACTGCTTGAGGATTTCAATATTGATCTAATGGAGGCAAATACAGAACAAAAGGCTCTAATGAAATATCTTATAACAGACAAAGGATACACTCAGTTGATGAACCAGTATACTACCTGATTACCGTACACAGATAGATCATATACCACAAATTATGTGCACAATCAGCAGGTGATCGTCAGCCCATTTATATAAATTTCCATAAAAGCTGTTTGAATATTTGTTAAGAAAAAAAAAAAAAATTCACTGTGTATATCATGTGAGATCATTATAATTAATTTAGCTGAAAATGAAACTTTACATACCAAATAAGTATCTAAATGTATCAAGCAACTATTTGAATCACATATAGAAAACAGTCAACATTTATTTGTAGAACCAAAGAATGGTTTGAATTTCCTGTGCTTTTAATGTTCCTAACTTCCTAGTCCTCATAGAGTTTCAAAATTACATGTAACTCTACCAGAATTTGGAGATGCTGTTTATGAGAATAAATTTTTCACATTAAAGGAGTTATTTTAGCTCCAATGTTTCTTGAAGGAAAGCATGCCATTTATAACTGGCATTTTCTTTCTTAAACCCTTTCCAGAAAAGCAAGAAATATCACTTGGACGCCACATTTAGGTCAGTAGCCTATTTTTATTGGGGTTGGGTACGGGGGAAGGAGAAAGGGCAGCAAATTAAAGATATAAATGTGTAATTTTTCTGCATTCATTTTTATACCCTTTTAAAATATGGGACTATTATCTTTACTGTGTATTGTAGGTGAAACAAGTTGTACCATTGTGCATATGCAAATAACCCAGATGAACACTGTGGTAACAACTACAGTATACTATAATATGCAAGTGACAGTAAGGAAATGTTAATATTAACAACAACATTACTGATGCTATACAAATTTATCAGCTGCCAAAAATAATAGCAGAAGACTTCATAGAAACCGGCTTTAACAACACAAGTCACCCTTAAGACTTCATGGAATTAATCTGAGAATTACAGGTGGATGTGGAATACTCCTACTTAGGAAGAGAATAAGATGCTTTCAACACTTGTGGTACATGTAGCTGCCACTTGAGCTGTCGAAACTCATTCTTTGCCAACGACATTGGCTACAAGCACATAAAATGGCTCTCCAAACTGCACACCGTAAATCCTTGAATTAGTGCCCGGGGCGCTTATTTCAAATTTAGGAGAAGACGAGGGGGCGCTTATTCAAGGGGGGCGCTTAATCAAGGGGGTTGGGGTGCTAATTTGAGGATTTACAGTGTAATTACAGAGTCGGAAACACTTTGGAACTTTGTTCATGTGGGTTTCTTCAAGTTAAGAATGTTGACAAGTGAAATCCACCTTATGTCACTACATGTGTCAAAACTTAACTCAGAACCTACAGCTTTACAGTGGAATACAGAAATAGTAACAACTTCAACTTAAAATTAGCAGCTCCATATCATGTTCATATACATGAACATATACACGTAGAGAAACATCAGTCTTTTATATTAGGACTACAATTAAAGGAAAATACTAGACTGCATCATAAAGGAACACAAAAATAGAATATGTTAATCACTTTCTCTATTAATTGAATACAAATCTTGCAATGTTTATTATAGTATAAGCTATCCTAACTGTTTCAGCTTATACCTGTTGAATTTTCATTCAATTCTTAAAATGGTTGTTATCATGCTGTACTTCTACTACATGTGTGTCCTGCTGCTGTTAAGATTATGTCATTTATAACTCAGCCAAAAAATGTATAATCTGATCTGCATGTACATGTATAGGAGACTGTTGGCTACAATGTCTCCTCTTAGCTTTTATGTGCTACATTATGGTAGTCAGTATTTCAGTGGACTTAAAAAGAAAGAAGATGTTCCTGGTAAAAGCAGTGTTAAACTTGATTTTTGTTGTTGTGCTCTAGCTGTTGAGATCTATTTCAAACATGTAATAAATAATTACTTATTATAAACAATTTTACCAGAGAACGAATTCAACCACCTAAAGGGTGTCAATAAACAACCATATTCGGACATCAAAACCTATCCATCACGTTTGACCAACTGATGTTTCTTTTCCTGTTTTCCACTGCGGTACCAAGAACAACTCTACAATGATCAATTCCTCTTCTCTTTATATTCAACTACGTTTTCTACATTCATCCAATAGGCCATTTCCGAGTTGCCTTTTGCCTCTGTGTCAAAACGAGTCTAAGTACAAAACCATTCATATGATTTCCGCCTACAGGTTCATTAACTCATTTTTATGAGAAAGGTTTCGCACGAAGAGTCGTTTTTGAAACAGAGGCAAAAAGGAAACATTCATCCATGAGCTGCTCACAGGAGCCTTTGATTTAAAAAGTAAGGTAAGCATTGGTTGGGATGCCCGCACCTAAAACGCGAGTGTGGCGCATCTCTAAACGCGCGAGAACTTACAAGAGAAAAGAAAGTTGATAGGGGTGAAAATCTCTCATCCAAGCACTGTCAAAATCTATAGACTTCCACAAGCGAAATACACGTGTGTAGATTTAGGGGAGGGCTAAAGGTAGCATCTTTAAAATGTTAGGTAAGCATTGGTTGGGAACCCTGCACCTAAAACGCGAGAGTGGCGCATCTCTAAACGCGCGAGAACTTACGATAGGAAAGAAAGTTGATATGGGCGAGAATCTCTCACCCTACGAGGGGACGCAAATGACTTATACTGTAAGTATTTCTTCGCGTTGTTATTATTTTTATTTGTTATTTTTATTATTATTTTTTTTTTATTCTATGAGAACAGGGCTGTAGTCCTCTAAGGCTGTGGGTGAAATTCGTAAAAACACTGAGTTCTTTTAAATCGTTTAGAAAGTCTTCGTTTCAGTACAGATTTATGTTGCTAGCACGTGGGTGGGCACTTTATATGTAGACCGTGATGTAAGATACCTTAAACTATTTTTACTGTTCATGATGCCCTGCTACGTTAGTCTGCTTTATAAATATTTAACTGCTCTGATTGAGTTTTTAATTTCAATATGATTAAACGTTCTTTTTATGGGTTCCTGTTAAAAAATGATGCAAATTTGTCAATTTTAGTAATTTCAATTTGAAGGAAAGGTCCTGTTAGTACATTTTTGTTGCTTGATGAAAATTTTGCGGGGTTTGTTTTACCAGGGCGCTTCATGACGCCTCCTGGAATAAGCTATACCTTCCCTAGTTGAATCGTCATCAGTTTATCGTACGTTATTCAGATTATTGATTGGAAAAGTACTTATACTTTTGAACCTTAGTTCCTCCATTTTCAGGGAATGGGGGATGGGCTCATTTCTTTCGGAGGTCGTTACTCACGGACTTTTACGATTCGTTGCGTGTACGAGCGATTGGCCAAGCGATTGGCCAAGCTATTGGTAGCCGTGCATGGTCACCTAAAGCACTGACAATCTATCTTAGCTCCATGTGCTAAGTTTCTCCTTGCGCTTTTTTTTTTTTTTTTTTGCCCGCAGCTGTGTAATTGTGCGATATTTTCTACACAATAACTTCAATTGCCGAGCATGATAATACTGCACGTGGCTCCCACTCCCACGACATACTCAGACAAGTATCCCAGATCATTTGGGTTTTTCTTCTTTAAGATCTGTTTTGGATTGATTAATCAAACGCTCCTTTATGCCCGGACAAGCATCTCGATGCAAGCTCAGAGTTTATTGTGATGGCTTTCATTGGCTAAACAAGACATTTTCGTTAACATTTAATTAAATATCGTGACTTCATTTTAAAGCTTGCCTCATAATCCATCGGCCATTCCTGGTTTATTTTTTTTTATTTAATATCATCGACATGTCACTGAAACAGATTATGACGCCTTCCCTGGCCGCAGGACGAAGAACCCTCGTTAGAGTATGTAAGGAATGCTAGGAAAATTTCTTACCATTTCTCTGCGGTACTTACAGTAGATGTCCCGTGCGTCCCGTCACGAGATGAACAAAAATAAGGTGAAATAAAAATAGTACATGGCTGCCCGAAATAACCTTAATGGGCTAATAAGACTGGGCAGTCAGCCTTAGTGATTTAATGTCATTGTTAATTTGGGTCAACTAAGAAGAGAAAATAAGAAAAAAAAGACATGCAAGAGCACACACACACACTACACACACAACACACACACACACAGACTAATTATATACATGCAGATTTAGTGGAAAATAGTTGGATGATACAGTGTACTGATGAGTATAGTTATACTTTATATACAGAGTTACAGACATTCAATACGTATTAATAGCTTCCAATAATGTTTGATTTGACCTTTTTCTAAAATGTTTAAGTGGCATAAACTTAATATTATGCACCTTGCTCCATCAGTTTGAACATTTACATACAGTATCATCTTTGGCCTGTAACAACCATGAAATTATAATTTACTGAGTTTTTTGGGACAGTAAGAGGAGTATCCAATGGTCTTTGCTAGCATTTGCGAGCATACGAGCAGTCATCAAATTTGTCTTGCGGACAACGAGCACTTTGGAAAATACAGATCGCGAGCAGAGAGTACTTGGTAAATTTTTCGCTAGCCTGAATCTCTATTTTATAATAAAAGAAAATGCTGTTTTGAGCCAAATAAGTTGGCTGACGCCTCTAAAACAGGGAAATAAGTGGAAAGCGCTAGTTAGGCAGCACGTTGAGATTTCATCGCGGTTTAAACCATCCCAGCACCTTACTACCAATTATGGTTTGTTTTGTGCCAAATTACGTCATGATTTAGCTTCATCTGAGTCAGCAGGTGGACGCTCAAGGAGATCTAAAGCTTTCTAACCCAACGTTGTTAACACGCCACGAAAAGAAGCTGAAAGTTGTATTACCAGACTAAACTGAAGCCTGACGATTCACGAAGTTTCCAGCAATCGAGAATCTGAGCATGCGAACAACTCAAAAATTTTACGACCACAAGCAAGCGAGCAAGCGAGCAAGCGAGCAAGCGAGCATTCATTTAATTTTTGCGAGTAATTCGAGCAAAGACCAAATTTTGCAATCACTTTTAAATTGAATGGGACCATTCGATACCCCTAGTAAGGTAAAACGATATTTCTTGATATTAGTAAATCGAGAGCCGAAACCAACCTGTCACTCGTTGTTTATCAATTATTTCACTTAAGGAGATATGGCATTACTCCTGGAAGTTTACTGTTTTATACATCCGACAATACCGCTACGAATACGCATTTGCCGTTTTATAGATATAAATTGAATAGCTTTATTCGAACAGAAATGACCTTCTTGCAGCCAAGCAATAGACCGTTACAGATCTTTCTCATTGATCCACATGAGTTCCGTTGGCATGGCTAGAAATCTCGGGCAAGAACGCGCAGTTGACGAGGCCAGTTTAAGCAAAAGCTAGTCACATATTAACTCCTCGCGACTTAAAGACTTTACTGAGAAAACATAATTAAAATCCCGCTTACCTCCTTACTCCAGTGCAAAGTCCCAAATGTTTACTGGCTGTCTGTTAATTGGTATGCCAAGGAACCCAAAATATTCTTGGAAAATTGTCGGCTTCTATGCTGTAATCGTTGAATGGCGTTTTTCAAGTATAATAAATAATACAGATGATGCTATATAGTAACATTTTAAGACGCAGTGAATCACATTTTTCAGGACTTTGTATCCCGCATTGCGTTCTTAGGACTTGTTTCTCTGTGATTTTCATGTTTTCTGGTCGACGAAATATGACGTTCCTGCAAAACAGTGCAGGTGAATTCTGAATAAGCATCGACCTCTTTGCGAAATTTTCAATGGTGGTATGTTTAGACGTTTCAGTTTAACTTTCTCTTTTTCGCCGGTGGCCAGTAGCATGACGCTTTTTAATTATGTTCTACCAGTCTCACTGTAACAACGTTTCTTATTCGGCGAATTATCCAGAAAATTTTGACCTAATTTAATTTCCTTTTCTTTGTAATGAAAACAAAAATCGCCCGCCTCCTTGATCCGATACAGATAATTGCCATACATGATCGATGACAAACCCATTAAGTTACCAATATGCAAAGCACGGCTGTGCGGAACTGCTTTCACGGGCAATGTATATCAGTTACTACTTTCATATTATCTTTTTTTTGTATGTTCATATACGTTAACATTCCTTAAACTCCAATGCTAACAGTGAGCGTTCTTTCTTTCTGTTAAGCAGTTTTGTGACTTTAACACTTTATAAATGAGGCAATAATTGAGATGCCACAGTTCGAGCTGCTGTGTTCCCCTGATACAGACTCTTTCCACTGCTCAGTCTCGCAACGAACTGAATAAGTTAAAGATTGATCGAAAACCGATTTTGTTTTCAGCCCAATACTTAAAATAAAACAGGCAATTTAATCAGCCCAAATAAGGAGAGGTTAGGTGCACTTTAAAGAAAAGAAGGCAAGAGTGAGTGAGTGAGTAACTGACTGACTGATTTCCGTTTTAAAATCTTCCATCATTCCTGTGGTACTTTACCGTTTTAAACAAACAAATAACAAAAAATAAAGTAGTGAAAGAGATGGAAGGAAAAATATTGGATTGCTTATTGCATTTAATGCACAATCTTCCAAAAGCCAGTACTTTATGATAAGAAAACTCCACAAACTCTCGACTCGACAACAAGTTTATTCTCACTTCAGTTTTCTAACTTGCATTTGTCTACAACTGAGTTGAAAAAGTCTACCTTTATGCTGCAGTCCCGCAAAAAAAGAAAAAAAAAATGAAATCTTATTTTTTTTGTTTTAACAAACTTAAGTCTAGAGCTAGTCTAACAATTCCCGACACCAATCTATGAATCAAAGTATCAAAAACTATATCGAGTAAATGCCTTCCAAACAAAAACAGCAAAAAAAAAAAACAAAACTAAAACTAAAACTATAATTTTTTAGCTGTTGTCGTCTTGGCTTTCCGTTAAGCCTTTACTTGGCCTGCTTTGGCAGCCCAGAATGAGCCTCGGCATGCTCACGCAGCTTAACAATGTTGTAATCTCTATCGTGGCTCACAATCTCAATGCGGTGGTCCACAAAGTGATACTCTGGCAGCTGGACAACCTTCTTAGCTCTGCAATGGAGCAATCAAACTCGGATTAGTGACATTGAACTGTTTCATAAGCATAACAAATATGATACTGTGTAATGAGTGAAAACTAACATCAATCGTTGCTAGCTTCTAAAGCACTCTAACGTGACAAAAGTTGACAAACTCTTTTTCTTGCTCTTATGTCTTAATGAATTTATGAATTTTATCCCTTATTCCGAGTCATCATTTGAACGGATAACAAACTTACTTGTAAGTAGTTTTGAAGTCACACCGGTAATGGCCACCTCCTTCAAGCAACAGAGCCATGTTAACATCACCCTTCAGCACTCCATCACGCACATACATTTTCTCAGTGGATGGCTCCCATTTCACGGTCTTCTTCTGCATAACTGGACTATTGGCAGGAAAGTTCACACCATCAAATCGAATCTCATAGCGAAAACAGTCGCCAACCAGGCTGATAAAAAAAATTAGTTAGACATGTCAGTGCTACCGAGAGAAGATACGTTAAACAACGTTATTTAACGGTATAGTTGACGACATAATTTAAGAGACAGTTGTATATTAAGATATAAGAGCGCCATCACAGAGGGACAATAATACTAGAAACATTATTTTTTTTAAAAATTCTTTTCTTGTGGTTGTGTACTTATATATCAAAGTGTCACATGTTTCCTCCTAGGAGGCATCATCATTACTTCTCACTTACGTTATGTCATTTGTGGCGATGCAAACGCCCCCGTCTTCGTAAGTCATGCTTCGTTCCCAAGAATAACCCTCGGGAAACGACTGCTTGAAATAGTCTGCTATATCTCCTGGGTATTTGGCGAAGACCCTGTTGCCGTAATGGAATACTGTTGTCAATATATCGTAGGCGAAAGGCAGAGGTCCGCCGTCTACGACTTTCAGGTCCATATTCTGTTTTCCCCTAAAACACAAACAAGAACACACGTAAGATCACGTACAGTAAGAAAACGAACTGCTCATATGCAAAGGTAAACGTGACGACAGAAAACGTTGCAGTAAGTTTACCCTCTGTGTTTATGGTTTCCCTGTTTTTTTTTAATACTGCATACTTTTTCAGTGCTTCCTTTGGCAAACATGAAAAGCCAACGACCTCTTTTTTCAGCTGTATACCAAATTCAAAAGATTTAGGATAAAAAAAACGGTAATTAAAAAGACTGTACTATAGAAACAAGACGAAAATCACGTGATAAACTAACTAGAAATGGAGAGGTTCAAAAACTTAAGACGCAGCAGTCTGATCACGCCACAGAGGGTGTGGCCTTCAATCTGATATAATCCCAGTAATTAATAAAGAGTTTAGTTCAGTTAAATTTTACCTGACTTGGAAATACATGGCATACAGAGTCTACGAAGTGGCATATTTAACGGGAGAAAAAATAAAACTCTTAACCCCACAACATTCTTGTTCAAATATTGAGCATCAATTTCTGGGCAGAGGTAGAAAATAAATGTTTCAAAGTTAACGTTTGTACGATGAAATGAAGGAAAGATGGATCCGGTATCCGCTGTGATGAAATGAAAGAAATTCGCCTTTAGGTGAATTCTCGGTACTAAATTTTGTCCAATGGAATTATACCGAAAGAATTTATTTTGCTGTTTGAAGCAATGCAAAAAAATCTGAAAAAGATAACCAATTTTTAAACTGTTACTTACTCGAAAGGCTTGCCTTTTCCTTCTCCTTCAATCTCGAACGTGTGCCCGTTTACAGCGCCTTTCATACGCAGCTTGATCTTCATGTCTGGTTTAATCGCACTCTGCAGAAAGAAATTGGGGAGAATGTCAGATCTGTGAGTTTATGAACCTGAATTAAAACATTTTCTTCTGTGTAACACTTACCATGGTGGCAGACGTGAAGTAAGATGTCAGTCTCACAGCTCTTGTTGTTCTTGATCTGCTCTCTTCCAAATCACCAGGGTGAATGAGACCTCAGCTCTGAGAGATGCTGTTATAAACCCAAGTGTCACACCCTAAATTCACCTAAGCCAATCACAAGCCGGGAGAAATTTATAACTGAGCTGACGAGATCTACAATGTAGGATGTCTCTTCGCATCCATACTTGGAAAGTAAAATTCCGCAAATCATTGTTCAATTCAAACCAATCTTAAGGTCTAATTAAATAAGGTTAAAAAAAGAAACTTAATTAAGTTTGTTTGTTTACCTAGCAATTGAATCTCTTTTTACAAGATAGCCGGCATCAAAAGTATAGTCATTTTGCCGCCTTAAACGGAAACTTGATTAATTAGTGGCCTCCGAGGCAAAATATTTGATCGTTCGCGTGTAAATTGGTCTTAACGTCAAATTGATAATATCAAAAAAAGGAAACTTAATTAATTTCGTTTATTTAACTTGCAATTGAACTTGCAATTGAACTTCAGGTCGTTATCGATTATGTCAGTTCCAATTGAAAGTCACAAGATAGCTGGGATCGAAAGTGTAGTCTCTTTATCGCCTTAAACGGAAACCGTACCTGAGTAATTATAGACTTCCAGCAAACAAAATATTACATTTATATAAGCGGAAGTACATAACTATTTTTTTTTTCTCCCAAATGAAACCGCCAGGCCCGGCGTCACAATATACAAGCAATATGTCTTTCCATATTTTGTCCCTCGAAAGCCAATATCTTGCAGCAGAAATGAGCCTAAACAATTCATAACCACATGGCAAACGACAGAGGTGTCAACATGCAGATAACAGCAAATTGATTCTTTCAAAACAAAGGCTAACCGCCAGTGAATGGAGATGACCGGTCCGTTGAGCAGGCGTTCGTGGGGAAGGAACGCGTAACGAGCCCTTAGAGCGTCTGCGCGGGAGGCTACCCTTGGTCTTGGTGTGTCAATTTTTTTTTTTCTTTTTTTTTTTTTTTACAACTATAGTCCTGCGTAAACAGACCTATTCCTTAACAACAGGACAGCCCTGCTGTTGGTTTTGTTTTCTCACTCCGCCCTTCGTCTCACTCATTCTCCGAAGAGCCGTTGCAATGTATAGTAGTCACATACAGCATCAAAAGGACAGTCATTTTGCAGTCTGAACTTAAAATTTGCTGATTATTTATGGCTGCTACATGGACTATCGTCCATGCCAATGGCAAAAATTTATTCCGAGTATTAAACTCATAAAGGACTACACATGAAACACTGCACACAGTTTTCACGCTGTTCCTCTTATCAACGATTTCGATTTACTAATAATATATAACCAGTCTATTGATATTACTACGTATACCGCGATATGGTAATATTCTAGGGAGACGCTAGTTCTTGATTATTCCGCGGGACTGATATATATATATACATTCATACTCTGAGACTAGTTTACAGTACTGCTGCCACTGCATGCGTATACTTTATCTCATTTAACATCCAACAGCTGGTTAAAGTATGAATTAATCGTTTGAAAGACTTGTGCTGTGGGCTTTTTGTATTCGTTTGTCACAACGGTACACAATCCGTGAATTTAGTCAAGAATTAAAACTCTTAGTACCCTTACAATAAACTAAATCGCAAAAGAAGGGTCCTAAAAGAAAAGTAAAATTGAGTTGAAGACACCCGAAAAACAAATCGCGCCATTTTGCAACAGCATGCAAAGAATATTAATTCGAGAGGCAATTGAAATTAAATTCAAAAATGGAGGACGGCACGTTAGATAATAACAGAAAATTGAGAGAGAAAACTGAGCAAAATCAGGCTTGCACTACAATGATACAGACTCAACGCGCAAATTTAATTCTCTCAGAGCAGCTAACTCTACCGTCACATTGTGATAGTCACTAGCATCGAAGTGGCAGTCCTTCCCAACTCAAATACGGGTGCACAAACAAAACAGTTTAAGCTGCCGATACGCCTGATGAAATAATTATACATTCCACTTAACAATGATCGTTTACATTAAAGCCCTCCTCTCTGGCTTTTACATGACAGACAGAAGAGAAAAAAAGAAGTAATTATAACAGAAGAAGAGGATTTCAGAAGCTAGAGGAAATTTAATGAATTTACAATGGCACCCATAAATTCGTCTAATTAAGTACCAAAACGAATATATATCCTGCAGATATAAATACCGTTTATTGTAAGCTTTGCATGTCAAAATACAAATCATAATTAAAATATATTTATATATATATGATACCAAAAATGGCATGATATGAGTCCGTCCACTCTGGCTTAATTAATGGCTGATTTGATCAGTCCTCCCCGTTGGGTTTGTTATTAATAATACTACTACAGTGTAATTATGAAGGTTTCTAGATTTCATTACTACAATGAGTTGATATAATAGCAGAAATACTTTGATTGCCATAAGTTATTAACTAACTTAACGTAATTAACGCGCCTGATTACAAAATGAATGTTCTTGTAGAACGGTCAGCCCTTGGTGTAGCTTCCCACGCAGCCCGGGAAGGAGGGGGGGGGGGGGGGTGGGGGCGTGCGGCCCACTTCCCAAAACCTGACTCTATTTATGACCAAAATCTGCGTTTTTTGCTACCCTATTTATGACCTGGCCAGAAATTCGATAGCCTATTTATGACCGTTGCGGCTGACACAGTCGTTCCAAACATAAGTTATGAAGGGCTTTTGTTAATTGTCGACGGTCTTATTAATAATGATGAAAAAAAAAGTAGTTCTTCTAAGAAACATACCCAATTAAAGACTAATCGATACCCTATTTATGACCAAAACGACTGAAAAACCCTACCCTTTGCGCCGCACGTACCTATAAAGCCCATATTTGGGAGTACACCCTCTCCCCCCCCACCCGCCCTTGGGCCACGCAGACGCTTCGTACGGCTCGTCACGCGTTCCTTCTCCACTCACGTCTGCTCAACGGACCGATCATCTCTGTTTGCCGACGGTTAGCCAATCATAGCTTCTCTTCCTATCCGTGGAAAGCTGGACTTTGACCGACTTTGACCCCAAGCTTCAACACGAGACGTTTGTGCCGCAAAATGTCTAACATGTATTTAACATTCTCACATACATATGAGTTGCACCAGTAACTACGGACGTACAGAGTATTTTAGACATAATGATGAGATCCACATGGAGGATCGAAATCATGGTCTTGCCTGAACTAAGCCAAACAATGGGATATACAACACTCAAAACAGGCGACAGACTGGAGCATAAACGGCTAAATCAGAATTATGTGAGGCCAGTTAGAACGGACAAAGGAGGAATAAATTAACCTTTACATCGAGCTCGAGAGACATAAGCTCGATCAAATTTGGTGAAGAAACATGAGACCGTCTCTACAGAAACGTATAGCTTTCTCGAAGTAAAGCTACGGCGTCTCCGAAGAAAAACCGGACGAGGATAAAGCTAATATCCGTGATAAGACGCAACATACACTCTCTAATCAAACCGCCGGGCCCAGCGCCACAATATAGAATGCAAGTAAGCAACATGCCTTTTCCCTCGAAAGCAAATATTTTGCGATAAAAATGAGCCTAAACAATGCATAAGCAAAAAAGGCTACCGCCAGCGAATAGAAGTGACCGTCCGTTGAGCAGACGTTCGTGGGGAAGGAACGCGTGACGAGCCCTAAGGGCGTCTGCGTGGGAGGCTACCTTGGCCTTGGTGTGTCAATTTTTTTTTTTTTTTTTTTTTTTTTTTTTATCACAAGAAAAATTTAATTCTGGATTCCTTGTTTTTTGTAATAAAACAAAAAATCGACGGCCTCTTTTGTTTTTTCAGTTTTAGATCCGATACAGATAACTGCCATATATTATCGATGACAAACCATATTAAGTTACCAATACGCAAAACGCGGACGTGCGGAACTGCTTTCAGGGCCAATATATTAGTTACTATTTTTATGTTTATGTTTATGTTTATATGTCAACATTCCTTAAACCCCAATGCTGACAATGGACGTTTTTTCTATCTGCTAAGCAGTTTTGTTACTTTATCACTTTTTGTGGTATCAATATCAATAATACTTTTAAGTCTTCTTGTTTTTCTGTTACCTCCTCTCTTTCTTTTCTCTCGTATAAAGCGCCAGAGGAGTTGGGTAAGTGGAACTGCCATTTTTAATTAATATAAACCGAAATTTAATTAGGTGTCGAGGCAACCTTAATTGCTCTGTCTGTACAACTTTGTTCGAAGTAGCCGTCACTGCTCCTTATTTTTTTTATTTATTATTATTTTTTTAAAATTCTATGTTTAATATAATTTCCACAGGTGAATATAAGAATTGAACATTCTAACTGGTCGAAAAGCACGGCTTAACTCTATATTTACCGCGCTAGGTGGTGAATAAAAAAATTCCGAGCTTGGTTACTAAACTCGCGGTGTTTGTCATTTCGGGGAGTAAACATATGGGACAGTTGCTAAACGGAATTTCCATTTATTCGAAAGACGTCACTCCAAGTCCTGGATCGATATTTTAAAGGGTGGAGAATTTTCAAAATGGCTTTTGTCACTCTTGGACAAAAAAGTATTTTCAGGAACTCGTATTCACTGCATTCAAGAATCGTAAACACAGTAGTTACGTTGATCCCAAGCAGGTCAGTTTAAGGGACCCAGATTGATTTTTCTTCCAAACTGAAGCTGCTCCTTTTTAGGCCATGACAACTGTGAATGAAGTCAACAAGGATAAAACAAAGGTACCGGAAGAATTTATTTTTCGTAATTTTTTGCTTGTTTGTTTTACTGTCGAACTTGATGTATACATTGATTCACAATCGATGTACATGTAAGCTCATTATTTAAACTACGGCTGCATACGTGTATGCAAACGAACAAATGCGTCTGTGTTTTTATGTTTTATTTCGTTATTTTGTAGTCCTTGATATTCACCTCTGAAAATTATTCTAAAACAACTATTCTCCTCAGCCACAAGAACATTGGTGAATAATTGATATATATCGGAATTGCAAATAATTGTGTTTGAATTAGTTCAACTCCACAAATCTATCTAGAAGATATAATTATGTATTTCTGAGTGTATAACACCTACTATTTTACGTCATGGCGGTTTCTAATTAATCAGGCAGTTTTCGTTTGAAGCGAAAAAAATGACTGTGCTTTTGATCAACTGATGCTATATATGTTGTAACTCTCACGTGAAACATATTTGATAACGATAAATGAGGCTCAATGGGGCAAACAAACAAAACTAATTGATTATCATTGGCGATCTTATTTCAAGCAATCAGAACGACTTTATTCGAACAGAATGGTTGACTCTGTTACTGCGAACTCCGTAACAAGCCGTCGCAGCCCTTATTTTTTATGGATTTTAATTTTTATTGATTCTGCTGGAAGGTAAAGAAAAAAAAGATTAAATATTGTTTTCTAGGATCAGTATTGGTTAGTGGAGCATCGCACGACTAGATGTGTCAGTTTACCTTCCTTTTTTTTTTATCTTTGCATGGCCTATAGTGCTGCAGAGCTCTTAACAACCAACGATTTGCACAGGTACATTCATCGAGAACACATGCTTAAATTAAGCGTTTTTTTTTTTTTTTTTTTTTTTTTTTAATATACAGCGGATCAAAAACACACTCATACTTAGAACAGTGAAGAGTATCGTTTGCCAAAATAACTTATAGGAATCAATGTATTTCGGCTATTATTTCAACTCATCCTTCACTTTACCTCACTTTATTGAAGTAGTAATTCATTTTAGTAACGACATCTAGGAACGTTCATAATTAGTATGATTAATAACAAACCCAGCAGGGAGAACTGATCTAATCAGCCATTAAGCCAAAGCGGACGGGCTCATATCATGCCATGTTTTAATTATGATTTATCAATTTTAGCATCCAAAGCTAACAATAAACGGTATTTATATCTGCAGGAAATATATTATTTTGATACTTAGATGAATTTATGGGTATCATTTCAAATTCATTAACTTTCCTCTTTTGCAGTACTGTACTTCTGTTACTTTCTTTTTTCTTTCTTTCTTTCTTTCTTTTTTTTCTGTCAATTTAATCAATTCATGGCTGCTGCATGGACTGTCGTTCATGGAAGACAAAACTTAATCCCGAGTAACGCATAAAGAACTGCACATGAATCACTGTGCACAGTTTTCACCCTGTTCCTCTTATCAATGATTTCTATTTACTAATTTTATATAACCAGTCTCTTGCCGTATAACTACGTACCGCCATATGGATCATAATATTCTAGGGCGTTACGCAGTTTTAGATCGCATTGGCCCCACTAGTTTTTGATTACCGCGGATTGATTGAGTGTAACAAATCATAATCTGAGAGTAGCTTACAGTACTACTACCTCTGTTATTTCATACCTATGATACATTTAACATCCAACAGCTAATTAAAATATAAATTAAGCGTTTGAAGTACTTAAGTTGCGGGCTTTTTGCATTCGTTTGTCACACAGTACATCGTGATTCGTTAATTTAAGAGGTTAAACTCTTAGTACCCTTACAATAAACTAAATCGCAAAAGAATTCGAAGGGTCCTAAAAGAAAAGTAAAATTGAGTTGAAGAACCGAAAAACAAATTGCTCCACTTTGCAACAACAGGCAAAGGACATTAATTCGAGAGGCAAATGAAATTGAATTAAGAATTGAAGTGGGCACGTTAGATAATAAAAGAAGTTTGAGAGAGAAAACTGAGAAAAACTAGGCTTGCACTACAGTGAAACAGACTGACCTATGAGCTTGGTGCGGAACGCTCAAATTTCATTCTCTCAGTGCAGCTATCTACCGTCACATTATGATAGTCACATATAGCGTCAAAAGGCAGTCCTTCCCATCTCAAATACACATGCACAAACAAACAATTTATTAAAGCTGCCACGCCGCCTGATAAAATAATTACAAACTACTTTGCAAAAATCATTTATATTAAAGCCATCCTTAACTTTCTGGCTTTTACATGACAGACAAAAAAAAAAAAAAAAAAAAAAAAGAAGTAACAGAAGAAGAGGACTTCAGAAGGTAGAGGAAAGTTAATGAATTTACAATAATACTCGTAAATGCATCTACGTATCAAAACTGATATATTTCCTGCAAATAAAAATAGCGTTTATTGTTTGCTTCAGATGTCAAAATATAAATCATAATGAAAAATGATACAAAAATGGTATGATATGAGCCCGTCCGCTTTGGCTTAATAGCTGATTAGATCAGTTCTCCCCGCTGGGTTTGTTATTAAATGAACATTTCTAGATTTCGTTATTACAATGAGTTGAAACAATAACCGAAATACTTTGAAATACTTTTCGCTTTAAGTTATTAACTAGCTTAGATTATTAAATATGAAATTATCTTGTTTCCTGTAGGGGCGTCACTAGAAATATTTCTGGAATGTTAATATGCTCGGTGCAAGAGGTTTTGATATGATACTTCCTTGATTTTCTTTTTTCTTCTAAGTTAATGATAACATCTGGATAAAAAAGACTACTAATCTAAGCTAAATGCCCCAATACAAACAAACAAATTTGCGACGCCCTTCCTAGACTTGTAATTATTTTGTATGTTTTTGAGATGATTATAGGCGCAAGTGCAGTTAACGCCTGTCTACCAATTGTTTGTCCTTCTAGAATGGTCAGCCTGTTGGGTGTCAATTTTTTTAAAATTATCACAAGTATAGTCTTGTAAAGACAGACCCTTTTCTTAACAACAGTACGGCATTCTTGGAACAACCGTTGTTAAGTGCCAGTCAAACATAGAATCCAAAGCGCAGTCATTTTTGAGTCTAAACTGAAAAATTACTGATTATTAAAGTACGTCCACTATAATGAAATACTAATTTAACTTGTTACCCCCTCTGGGTTTGTTGGCAATCATTGTTATCTGTACAGGAGCTAAAGTTGAAACAGAAAGATAAATGCCACGTCCTTGGTTCTAGTTCACAAAATGCACTGACTGGAGAAATACATAGATTTTTAGACGTATAAGCTACTTTAAACTAATAATAACTACAATGCTTGTAATGCTTATGTGCAAAACAAATTTTTAGACCAAGTTTGGGTCATACCTGCTCTGTATAGAGCTTGTGAACACTGGTAAGTTTGTCGAGTAACCCTGAGAAAAATTTGAGATAATTTCATTCACTTTTGCCCTTAGAGTAGAAACAATAAAATCCAGAAGGTATTTCTGCAATATTAATTGAATCGATCCGCGTCCAGGATTTCATTTCTCCTTTTGAAAATGTTTTCGAAGACAACCATGTATTCTGTATAAAGATTACTCTTATTCCAAACAAGAGGCAAAAATAAAAAGAGAGAGAGAGAAAAAAAAAAATTGAAAGAGACTACTCAGACCTTGCGTTGTGGTGTCAGATAATTGCAAATTGACAAGGTGCCAAGAAAAGCGTTATTTTCAAAACGAGCCAGTGGCGTCAGCTTTGGTAATTAATCAGTAAATTTCATAATTGGTGTGTTACAGTTTGAGTGGCAAAGGAAGAGTACTGACTTAAAAGTGAAATTGAGTTGGAAAAAAAAAAATGGGCCAATTGTTCAATTTTGTAACAACAGGCAAAGGAACATCAAGACGGTAGGTATGCACTGACAAAACATACTGCCTACCTTTTCTCTTCAAGTAAAAACCCAAGAAAAGTAACCAAGTGATAATTTGATCAAATTGAAATTATGTCTTAATTCTGGCCGATTTTAACGCCGACACAGGCAATTGCCATTTTCTTTATGTGTTCATATTTTAATATTCGTTAAACCGCAATGCTAACAATGAGCGTTCTTCTGTCTGTTGGCCAGTCTTGATATTTGAAAACTTTTGTGGGTATCATTATCAATTTAATAGCGTTTTTCAACTTTTAAGTCTTCTTGTTCTTCTGGTACCCCTTCTTTTTGTTCTCTCTCGTGTTAAAGTCGCAAAAGTGTTAGGTAAGTGAAACAGCCTTCTTTAATCAACATAAACCGTAATTTAATTAGCTGTTGCGTTAACCTTTCAATTGTTATGTTTGTACAACTGTATTTGAAGTAGCCGTCGCTTTCCATTGAATGTTCCAAAAATAGAAAAAAAAAAAAACTAGTTATGTACTTCCGTGTATATCAATCTAATATTTTGTATGATGGAAGCCTATAACTAATCGGGTAGTTTCTGTTTTAGGCGATAAAATGACTGTTATCGATAAGTGAAATAAACACAATTAATTAAGTTTCCTTTTTTGATTTTATTAATTTGCCCTTAAGAACAAAGTACTCATAAACGATGCATGAATTCAATATTTTGCTTGACAGAGTCCTCTAATTAATCAAGTTTCCCTTTTAGGCGGTAAAATGACTATGCTTTCTATGTCGGTTATATGAAACATGAAAAGCGGTTCAATTGCAAGGTAAACAAACAAAATTAATTAAGTTTTCTTTTTTATCTCGTTTAATTAGACCTTAAAATAGGCTTTAATTGAACAATGATTTAATTTGTGTACTTTTACTTTCCACGTATGGATGCGGAGACATCTGGTCAGCTTTGTTACAAAGTGTCTCTGGCTTGTGATTGGTTCAAGTAGATTTAGGGTGTGACATTGGGTTTTATAACAGGACCTCTCAGAGCTGAGGTCTCATTCACCCTGGTGATTTGGCAGAAAGCAGATCGAGCACAACAAGAGCTGTAAGACTGATATCTTACGTTACGTCTACCATCATGGTAAGTGTTGCACAGGAGAAAAGGTTGTACTTCAATTTCACAAATTCACAGATCTGGAATTAATCCCAATTTCATTCCACAGAGTGTGATTAAACCAGAAATGAAGATCAAGCTGCGTATGGAAGGCACTGTAAACGGGCATCCGTTTGTTATTGAAGGATTGGGAGACGGCAAGCCTTTCGAGTAAGTAAAAGCTTAAAGATGTTTAATCATTGCGGTCAGTTGTACGGTCGTCTCCTTTCGAGCAGTGCTTAGTTTAGTTAGACTGGAGAATTCGACTAAGCCGTATTTCTTTCGGGATATTGCCTCAGATGCAGGCTCTACCTTTCTTCCCTTAGAGCTTGCGACCATTAAGGTGACGAAGAACATAGCGAGAAAATCTACATTGAGACTTACAATTCTTGTTTGTTATCCTTACATTGAAATCGATACCTAAAATGTACTCAGCTTCGCTCTATGTTAAAATAATTGCAGGGCTAAGGATTGATTTTCTTCTGTTTAATATGCCAATTCCGGCGTAAGCTCTATTTGCCATACATTTGTAAGCCAAGCAAATTACTGGCCGGGGCTATACCAGACTGTTAAATGCCAAGTTATAAAAACCTCTTTATTTCTAGTTAATCAAGCGATTCCTACCTTTATTTCTCTACCTTATTTCTCTTGGTTTCTCTTTTCTTTTCCATTACAAAAGAGTGTATCCTGCCACATTAAGAGTCGTCGAGTCGTCATTAGTGTCAAAGAAAGCACAGAAAAAGTGCGCACCATTTCAAAGAGCGAGCAATTCAGTAACTCGGTCAATCGGAACGTACTGTACTGTTTCATGGTGCGTGTAGAACAAAGCTACCAAGAAAACAACAATCATACGGTTCTGAATGTTTGACGTCAGACTCTCAATGTCGAAAGCAAATATTTTCTTGATTAATTTGGGCTTTATAAAGTAACAGAATGAATGCTGTTGCACCAAGAGAACGAACTTAGCTGAAAATTTCAGAACTGTTCTTTACACTAATCAGCTTAAGTACATCTCTGTCTTCGTATTTTTCTCAGGACTCTGTGACTGAACAAAACTAATGCATTGCATATGAACAGACTTTACCTTACCCTTGGTTTCCTGTTTTTGTGTTTTAGGGGAAAACAGAGTATGGACCTTAAAGTCAAAGAAGGCGGACCTCTCCCTTTTGCCTACGATATCTTGACAACAGCATTCCATTACGGCAACAGGGTATTTGCTGAATACCCAGACCATATAACAGACTATTTCAAGCAGTCGTTTCCTAAGGGGTATTCTTGGGAACGAAGCCTGACTTTCGAAGACGGGGGAGTTTGCATCGCCAAAAACGAAATAAAGTAAGTAAAATGTAAAGCTGATCTGCTCTGTGCATGGAAAAAAGTAGCATTGTGTTCCAGATTGATAAAATTTGTTCAGTTCCAAACCCAGTAGAGTCTTTTCGCCTTCCTGTTTTGATGATCCTGGAAATTTTCATCATGAAATATTTTGAACTAGAATTTTAAATATCTTTTAATTCTTAAGTGTCAGTGTTTATATCAATAAGGACCAAAATAACAAAAATTGCTTCTGGTATCACTGCCGTGCCCCTTGTACAAGGGCACTTATATCTTATTGAACGAGTTTCTATTAAACTACATTGCAAACCATGCCTTTATTTAAATCCTTTTCTTGTATCTTTGCTTACGTATCTTTGGTAAAGCTGAGTATGTGTCACTTCTCTTTGATCAGAATGGAAGGCGACACTTTCTATAATAATGTTCGATTTGATGGTGTCAACTTTCCCCCCAATGGTCCAGTTATGCAGAAGAGGACGGTGAAATGGGAGCCATCCACTGAGAAAATGTATGTGCGTGATGGAGTGCTGACGGGTGATATTACCATGGCTCTGTTGCTCAAAGGAGATGTCCATTACCGATGTGACTTCAGAACTACTTACAAGTAAGCTTTCCTCAAGACATAGACAATTCTTGGTGGATAATGTAAGAACAGAATCAGTAACCTAAGCTCTGCCTTCTTGATTATGGATGTCCCTTGTGAAGATTGCGGTTGAAGATGACTCCAAATTTAGCTGGATCACAAAGTTTAAAACTACCCATTGTGTATGTACCCATCACATAACCTTACCTACATGTAGGAGAGAAAGATAAAGTCTTTTTATCATGTTAGTGAAGTTTCGGAAGCAGGTACTGATCAGTGATAGGTGTTTTTAGGAGGAAAATAGTTTAATTGTATCTCTTATAAGATTACGCACCCAGCCCAGTGTCACTGATCCGGATTGTTTTTCCTTTACAGAGCTAAGGAGAAGGGTGTCAAGGTGCCAGGCTATCACTTTGTAGATCACTGCATTGAAATATTGAGCCATGACAAAGACTACAACAACGTTAAGCTGTATGAGCATGCTGTTGCTCATACTGGGTTGCCAGGCAACAAACGACAATAAGACAACAACTTGTTTTTTGGAAACTTAAAATGTGAAACCGTTTCCATAAAGATGAAACAGTACTATCTGATTTTATAGCCTAAGTAATTATTACAATGGAAACAATATCTCTGTAGCTACCCACTGAGGCATAGGCAGCGTCCATCTGTACACATTTAAGTATTTTACTTGGTTCTAGTTATGAGTTTTGGGTTTTAGAGAGGAGTGTTTTTGAGGTTTCGGGATCTGCCATTACTGATAATGGAACTGACGCATTTGGCCCCTTCCATTTTGGGACATCGTGGCTCGGTTCTGACACCTATACTTGCGAAAATACTTTCAGCTGATTTTACAATTTCCAGTAAATGCGTTACTTGAAGAACTGTATGGAATAAAGTTCTGATGTATCCTTTAGATATAATCCATCTTTAGTTCAGAATATTTATCTCAATGTGGACGCTGCTTCTTGTTTACAGTATCATATAGCATAGTTGAGAGCTGATGTCGGGATTTAACTATTTTTTTTTTCATTATTTGATTGAACTTGGGTTTCTCTACGGTAAATGTTTTCTAGCAGCATTTAGTGTTATTACTTGCCAGTGATAGAATGAATGATTTTAGGATTGAATGAATTTTTAGTGATTGAATGATTTTAGGTGTAAGTTTAACATAAGGGGAAGATATGGTAAGTGACTAAAATAGCGTGATAATCATATGCTAGCAATTTTTTAAGCTTTTAGTTGTTACGGAAAGATAATGAGTGTGTGTGCATCTAATTAAGCGTTCGAAAATACATATAATCAGCAATTGTAAGAAGAGTATTTTGAAAAGGAGGCATACTGTATGTGAATAATAGAGAAGAACTTTCTGAGAAGAGTAATCCAGAGAAGAAAGAAAAAGGTCAAGGATCGAAAAGAGGATATTGAATAAATCTTGTAGTTGAACTTGTTTTGGCTGTTTTACAACAAGGGGTACCTCGCTCGCTGAGCTAGTTCCCCCAAAGGGCGCTCTACATCGGCAGCACCCTCTTGGATGAGAATAAAATTGTTCTCGAAGCCAAGTTTTGTGGAATTTTCTTTCTTACGGTACTGGCTTGTGGAAGAGTGACTTTTACGGTAAATTCAATTAACAATTCAAATGTTAAATAATTCTTCCCTATTCTTCTCACTTTCTGTTTTTATTTAAAACTGTAAAGTACAACATGAATGGTTTAAGACGTAAAGCAGACTGAAATAAGTTATTCAGTCAGACAGTCAGTCACTCACTCACTCATCCCAGCCTTTTTTTTTTTTTTTAAGTCAGTTCAATTAACCTACAAATTTTCATTTAGGCGTGATGAAATTTATTGCTTTATTCGAAGTATTTCTGTGAAAACAAAATTGGATTTGCTAGAATTTTCAACTTCTCGTTCCCCATCAAATTCTTACTCAAGTCGTTACGTAACCGAGTAGAATAGAGTCTGCGTCGACACATTCCAGGAACCACTAAGCTGCGCCGTCTCAATTATTCTTTTCTTTGTTTTTTGTTTGTTTGTTTTTTTTTTTGTCGGGTCCATCGGAAAGGGACCTTATGCAAAACACGACGGCAAAGGCAACGAGAACGTCACCAGACAAAAGGTTTAATGAGCAGAAGAAGGGTTGTGCACGTGCTTTTTATTTTTTGGTACATTCCTTTGTCGTCCTCTGCAAAGCAACAACATGAAATGACCAATTTTCAATTTTTTGGACAAGGGGACCCACTACGGCTAATTTTGCGAATTTCTATTAGGAACTGAGCGGATTCGTAACATATAACTTGTAAACAGTTTTAATACCGACAAACACACTGAATAGATCTAAGTAAATGCGAAATTCCAAACACACTTTTTTAAATAGCAGTCGTCCTCGCCGTCGCCGTCCTACATGCGTGAAACTCTTTACTTGTATCACCCATAAATGTAATAAGAACCATAAATGTATTTGAGACGTTCTGGTTTCGAAAAGAAGAGAGGAGGCAGAAATCCAGGCAAACGTTACCTTACAGAGAATAAGTCTGTTTTAATTTTAAATTTCTTTACCAGAAATCGAAAGAAATCGTGCACTCCGTGTCCGTTAGCAAAGATCCTTCAAGCTATTTAGCGGGAGGTAGTGGATGGCTCCGTTTTGTACCCAGTCAATCACTTAATAGTTCTGGAGGGAGGACAAAACTGCTGGCTTGCAGAAGGGATGGGGGAAGTGGAACTATTTAAAGCAAGATTACTATGCTTTGGACAAAGTTGTAGTCCAGGAATACTTTTTTGAGCCAGGGTAGATATATTTGATATCCCACCAGAACGTGGGCCATACACTAAACAAAATACAGAACAAAACCTGGTTTATTACAACGTTAACTCTTCAAATAGCAGCTAATACTAAAAGCAATTGTGTAAATATATTGAGGTTTGTATTAACATCATAACTATTAGAGGCGATAGCGAATCAGTAAAACTGTAACATAATGTGGAAAATAGTCCTTAACAGTGTCTAAGGAAACCGAGATACGCCTTCGTTTTGGGTCCGATACCGTTTTCATTTGCTTCTTTAAAAGGTGGGTGGCTAGCCACCCAATCCACTCCTGACAAATGTATTCTAAAAGAATGACTAAGTCTTTAAGTGAATCGAACAAATGGCTGTAGAAGTGCGAACCGGAAGGGATAATGCTTGGCTGTTTTGGTTTTATTTTCGCTTGAAGCCGGGGCGTCCCAGAATTTTCTCACTTGCCTGTGAAATTACTCTAACAACCTCAAACTTTTCTAATGTATGAAACTTTATCAACTCCCGGCACTTCAATTAAGCGGACTTAAACATCATCAAGTCCCACCGCCTCAAACGCACTTAGTTTAGACCACTCGAGATTTCGTCTGGTATATAGACTTGATACTCATACTGTAAGTACTTTCTAAATGTTCGCACGGACTACAATGATGGCTTCTCGGTTTTTGGCCTCTGGGCAAAAACGGTGCTGCGGGAAATGAGTCCTCCAAATTGGTGTACAGAACCCCTGTCCTCCCTGTACATGTAGTAGCCTGTTCCAGGAAGCGGGCGAGCGAGGAAAAAACGAGAGAGAATAAGGTATCTTCGTTCACTCGTTGACGACTATTCGTAAGCCTGGAACGGGCTACTCTGTGCTGACGAAATAAGGGAATGGCAGGGCTTGTGGCCCCTTGACTCAGAGGTGATAGGCAGTTTATCACATTTATGGTTAAGCCGTATTACATTTATGGCCAAATTTTATTACATTTATGGTTGGTGGATTTATTACATTTGTGGTGAAAAGTTATTACATTTATGATCAGTATTATATTTATGGTCAATTCTTATTATATTTATCGTTGGTATTACATCTACGGTTTTCACTATATTTATGGGTGATACACGTACTAACCTCTGTTAACCAAAATGCTATAATTTTTATTCGAAATATCGTTTTCTATGCTTCGTGCCTTTGTGCCACTGCTGGTTAGAAAAAGCTCAGAACAAGGTTATTAAAAGCCATGTACCCGCAATGCTTTTTTGGGAATTGTCCTTGAATATGACTGTGTGTTGTTTTTCTCATGATCAGACACCCATTGATGCAAGAGAGTCCAAGTTGCTATAAATTGAGAAAGAATTGTCGTTTGAATGTCCCCAAGAAGGACAATCATACTTTCTTTGAGCTGCAGCAAGATCACATCATTGAGCAAAACTACAAATTTTATGATTTGGCGTTAATAATTGTTTCATTACGACCTGTAAAAGTTTTATCCTTTTACTTCTTTGTCTGGCTAAGTACTAGCCTTGTATTCTGATAGAGTTTCGAGTCCATTGCGAAATCTGTGTTGAGAAATCTTGAACATCATTCAATTCTCTTTTCTGCATGCTGTTACACGGCTGATAATCGGTCAAGTGTGATGAAATAAAGTGATCAGTATTAGAGCCAAACTCAGTCAAGGATAAAAGCATGAACTAGGGTAAAATCTGACCTCGGTAAGCAAGAAACAGGTGTAGACAAAAAGACGACTAATGCATGGTAATGTTTCGCTATTTTGCGGGCATGGAGCAGAGGGTCGGGGGCGGGTACGAGGTGCGATTTGAGTAAACAGCGAGATTAGAGTTTGAAATTAGTCGACGTTAGTGGAGTGAGATATTCTACGCTCTATGGTCAGCCTTCGCCGGTGCAGTCTGAAAGTTCGTTTTTCTTTTTCTTCGTTAGCCACGAATGCTAATACTACTCAATTCCGTATATTTCTCAAAAGCTATCACTTAATGGCATCATTGAAATTTTTGTTATTTGTCAACACAACATTAAATGAGGAAAGCCTAAAGCCCCTGAGGTGGCGCTACTGCCTTAGTCCGGGGTACATGTTCTACTGCTTTGTTTGTTTGTTGTTGCTGTTGTTGTTGTTGTTATTGTTGTTGTTTTTTGTTATTGTTTTTGTTTTTTTTTTCCACCTGCTGTTTTTTAGGGGTCCGTAATAGTGTAACTTTGCTGACATGGAATAAATGGCACGGTGGCCTGTCTGTCCAACGATACCAATCGAACGGCATTGGCAGAGATTATAATAAATCTCCCAAAATCGTGGCAAAAAAAAAAAAAAAAAAAAAAAAAATAGCCCCTCTTGCTATATTTTTCGACGTTGCAAATTACACAAACAGGCGCAGGTGGCAGATAGGCTAATTAGCAAAACAAAGAAAGGGTAAATCTTTCAGAATTCCTAAAGAGAGTTAAGACGTGGTCAAACAATGCATGATAGTCCATGATACATGTGGATAGAGGGGGAAAGTTTCTAAGGAAACTATGGTGCTGCGTCGGTGGGGAGTATAACAAGATAATTTATAACAAGATAATGTAAATTGGCCACCGTAAAGAGATTCGAAAGCTGACGATTCGAGCGTTAACACTTCGTCGGAGCGTGGGTACAGTTGATTCTCTCCTAACTATCATCAACCATCATGCGCGTGGGCAGGCGGGAAAACTATCATTGATTATAATGAAGAATTTGAACAAGGACAAAGTGAGTGAAAGCTGATGATAGTGCATGATAGCTGGTGGTCAAAATAAAGCGCGTGCTACAACTACAGGTCTCATCAACTTACATGTCCCATTTGATCAGGGCTTTACCAGCAAAATTTCGTGACAAACGCAGAATGGCATAATCTGTAGCCGTGCATAGTGAAAACTGGAATTAATTGCATTGTTCTGCAGAGCAATGAAAATTGGATTGCACTTGTTGTAGTGACTCACTTACTATGAAGAAAATATCGCCGAAGTCACTGATGGACTTCATAATCATGACTGATTCTTGCTTCTTGATTCTTGCTTTGAAACGTCCACCATTCCCGTTGTAAGTAGTTCTGAAGTCACATCGTTGATGGCCTCCTCCTTTAAGCAACAGAGCCATGTTAATGTGAAGGTAAATTAATCAACATGACACGAGCGTGGGACAAAGAAAAATTCTGAGTCCCCGACAGGAATCGAACCCATGACCTCCCGAATACCGGGCGGGCGCTCTATCCACTGAGCTACGAGAACTCATGGAGAGCAAGGTCATTTAACTGGGTTCATATATGACAGGTGTCCTACATACTGCTAGGATCAACACTATCGAAGTCATCGTGAGTAGTGATAAGTTAACAAAGATGGTGAATTTTAAGCTCGGTAATGAAATGTGAAGGTAAATTAATCAACATGACACGAGCGTGGGACAAAGAAAAATGTTTACATCACCCTTCAGAACTCCATCACGCACATTTATTTTCTCCGTGGATGGCTCTCATTTCAGCGTATTCTTCTGCATAACTGGACCATTTGGTGGAAAATTTACACCATGTAATTGAATTTGATAGAAAAAGCAGTCGTCTTTGATCATTCTTTTGAAAGAGAGGTAAGACGAACTCAGTGGGCAGACAAATTTTATTATTGTTTTAAATTAAGGGACATTTATACTTTCTATTCGTGTAGTTCAGCAGTTTCAAACAGGTGCCAAATTTTTAAAACGTGCCTTCAAAGTAGAGCTATTTTCGCGTTTGGTTCAAAACTCGATTTAACGGGTAGAAAATCTTTTTTTAACCGTTGAAGGAACAACATTGAATTATAATTGCAACATGGCTAAACAAACTGCTATGATATATCTATAGTTGCAAAAAAGAATTGGAACTTTTGAGCGAATATTATTTTTTTTTTAGAGCGCAATATGTGCTATTTTTCCAGTTTCGGCGGGCATGAAACTTGTGTCGAGCGGACCGAACTCCAATCAGTCCTAGGAAACTTCAATTGGAATTTTTAATGAAATAAAACTCATTTTAGGGATTGACTAAGTAAGGGCTTTGAAATCCCAGCTTATGAGAAAAATCAAATTTTCGAAGTAAAATCAATGGTCGGTTCTTACAGAGACAGCCTCGTAAATTGTCTGTTTTATTTTAAGTTTTTCGCTGAGAACAAAATCGGTTTTAGATGAATCTTTGACTGATTCAGTTCGTTGCGAGACCGAGTTAAGGAAAGAGTCTGGGTTCAGGAAACACTGAAGCCACTAAACTGTGGCATCTCAATTATTCAATCATTTATAAAGTGATTAGGTAACAGAACTACTTAACAGAAATGAAGAGAGAACGCGCACTGGTAGCACTGGGGTTTAAGGAATGTTAACTTAGGACATATATATAAAAAAAAATGATGTTATCAAAATAGCAACTGATATATTCAGTTCCGGACGTTCGCGTTTTGCGTATTGGTAACTTAATGGCTTTGTCATGGATCAAGAATGACAAATATCTGTGTCGGATCTAAAACTGGAAAAACAAAAGAGACCGGCGATTTTTGTTCTCATTACAAGGAAAAAAAAAAATCAAATTAGATAAAAATGATCTGGATGATTAGCCTAACAAGACACGTTGTTACAGTGAGACTGGTAGAACTTAATTAATTAAGGCGCAATGTACTGTTTACCTCGGTTAAACAACTTTGATTATTGAACACACCGGGTGGTATCATTGATTGAATAATACCCTTTTCTACGTTTAAGGTCTTCTTGTTCTTCTGTCACCTTTTTTGGTTTGTTTCTTACTGTCTTTCTCTGTCTGTGAAACCGACATTTGGTGGCATTGCTTCCTTGCACATCGAAATTTAATCATATGTCGCAGTAACCTTGAATTGTTTTGCTTGTACAGCTATCTAGCCGTCGCTCTCACTTAAGCTTAAAAAAACAAAAACAAAACAAAACAAAACAAAACAAACATATCAGATAGACGCTAAGGAAATGAAGTTTAAGGTAATATAAATATATAAAATAAATAACTCATTGGCCTGCTTCTCAGCTTATTGAATTTAACACGAAGATAAGTGCACGCGAAAAATTATTTAGTGCATTTTATTTTTCTTTGATGGCTATCATGTCAGCTTTTTAACAAAGTTTGTTTGGATTGCGATTGGTTCACGGCAGAATTCCATTGGGGCATTCAGGGTTAGAGCAGCACCTCTCAGAGTTGAGGTCCCATTCAACCTGGTGATTTGGCAGAGAGCAGATCAAGAACAACAAGAGTTTTATAAGGCAGATATCTTACTTTATGTCTACCATCATGGTAAGTGTTGCACAGTAGAACATTGTTTTGCTTCAGATTCACAGATTCATAGATTAATATTTTCTGGTCATTACTTCCAACAGCGCTTATAGTTAAAGGAAATCATAGCGATATCAAGACTTCTCACTCATTAATTTTTGATCCTGCTGCAGTAAGAGGTCGATGTATTGTCATTTTTGTAAAATTAGTACTGAAAAAGTGTGCAGAATTTAAAATACCGCGCAACTCCTTAACTCAGACGGAGAACTTACTGTAATGTTCATATTTCTGGATGTTTGAGGTAGGACTCGCAATGTCGAAATCAACTATTCACTTGCGAAATTGCGGCTAAATTTAGAGGCAGAATGTTGCCGCATTAACAAAATGTTAAAACTGTTCTTCATGCAAGGAAAATAACTTTATTCTACCAGGGTAGCCCATTCAGCAATGAGGCTCGGTATCCATAGGGGCCCTGGGATAAAGCAAAGTAGATTTCTGCCGTAATTACTTCTCGGGACTTTGTGACAAAGAAAAAAAGAGTTTTGCATTGCATGAACAGTTGGTTTTGTTACGTCTTTGGTTTCTTGTTTGTGTTTTAGGGGAAAACAGACTATGGACTTGACAGTCGTAAACGGCGGACCTCTGCCTTTCGCTTTCGACATCTTGACAACAGTATTCGATTACGGCAACAGGGTATTCACCAAATACCCAGGAGATATAGCAGACTATTTCAAGAAGTCGTTTCCTGAGGGTATTCTTGGGAACGAAGCATGACTTACGAAGACGAGGGTATTTGCATCGCCACAAACGACATAACGTAAGTAAGATGTAAAGATGATGCGCCCTAGGGATAAACGTAGTTCTAATCAAATCACTTTGATTTGAGCCTCTCTTAACCATTAATTATCATTTGGTTGGAGTTTATTCATAAATCTATTTGTGCAGCTTTACCATTGTTACTCCCTTCTTTTTTATTGTTAGTGTTACGTTATCATGATATATTTTGAATTAGTTTAACGACTTTTCCTAAAGTGGTTCTCTCAGTAAAACTACAAGGAAGGGAATAAAACAAAAAGGTTATATTATTATTATCCTTCTGTGTGGATGCTCTTATATATCCTAATGTACAAGTCTATTTTAAATTATATAGCCAATCATGTTTAAAAAAAAACATCGTTGTTTTTCTTTGCATGGTAACACTGACTATGTTTTATTTCTTTTTTTTTTTATCAGAATGAGGAAAGACGTCGACAACCGTGAGCGTTTTTTCTATGAAATTCGATTTGATGGGGTGAACTTTCCTGCCAATAGCCCAGTTATGCAGAAGAAGACCGTGAAATGGGAGCCATCCACTGAGAAAATGTATGTGCGTGATGGAGTGCTGAAGGGTGATGTTAACACGGCTCTGTTGCTTGAAGGAGGTGGCCATTACCGTTGTGACTTCAAAACTACTTGCTACTATTACTACTTACTACTATTTGATATATTTTACGAAATCTTTTCAAAAAAACAAAAAAACAAAAAAAGATTAATTTTTAGTAGTAAATGTTTGGGTGGAATCCATTACCTGAGCTCCGACTGCTCGTATATGGATAATGAACATGAACCAAAACTATATGCATCTCAAGGCAACACCCAATTATTTTCCCACCAATCAATATTACCTCGGCTGAGATATTGTAATATTTTGTTAGTCAACTTCAGAAGCTTGCAGCCATCAGTAATTGAAGCTTTTACTCATGTAACAGTATTGCAATGTTGCAATTATATGCTGATGCACCCAATAAAGTGTCACTAATTCGAGTTCGATTACTCCATTGCAGAGCTAAGAAGGCTGTCCGGTTGCCAGAGTATCACTTTGTTGACCACCGCTTTGAGATCTTGAACCACGACAGAGATTACAACGACGTTAAGCTGCATGAGCATGCCGATGCTCATTCTGGGCTGCCAAGGCAGGCCAAGTAAAGGCTTTACAAAAAGCCAAGACGACAACAACTGAAAAAGAAAAGTTTTAGTTTTTTTGTAGTTTTTTTGTAGTTTTTTTTGTTTTGTTTTGTTTTGTGTTGTTTTGTTTTTGCTGTTTGTTTTACTTTGACAGGAATTTACTCGAATTAGTATTTGATACTTTGATTTAAAGATTGGTGTCGGGAATATTAAGACTAGCTCTAGAGTTAAGTTTGTTAAAAAGCAAGGTTTCCTTTTTTCTCCGGATTTCAGCATACAGATAGACTTTATCAACTCAGTTGTAGACAAATGCAAGTTAGAAAACTCAAGTGAGAATAAACTTGTTGTCGAGTCCAGATTTTGTGGAGTTTTCTTATCGTGGAGTACTGGCTTTTGGAAGAGTCTGCGGTAAATAAAATAAGCAATTCAATAGTTTTCCTTCCCTCGCTTTCACTGTTTTATTTCTTGTTGTTATTTGTTTAAAACGGTAAAGGACCACAAGAATGACGAAAGATTTTAAAACGGAAATCAGTCATTCACTCACTCACGCGTTCACTCCTGCCTCCTTTTTTTTTTTTTTTTAAGTGAACTTACATGTAACCTCCTCTTATTTGGGCTGATTAAATTTTCTGTATTAATTTAAGTATTCCGCTGAGAACAAATCGGTTTTCGATGAATCTTTGACTTATTCAGCTCGTTGCGAGACCGAGTAAAGGAAAGAGTCTGGGTCCAGGACACACAGAAGCCACTGAACTGTGGCATCTCAGTTATTCAATCATTTATAAAGTGATTAGGTAACAAAGCTACTTAACAAAAATAAAGAAAGAACGGCCACTGCTAGCACTGGAGTTTACGGAATGTTAAGATATGAACATATACATAAAAAAATGATATTATCAAAATAGCAACTGATATATTCAGTTCCGGACGTTCGTGTTTTGCGTATTGGTAACTTAATGGCTTTTTTATTGATCGTGAATGGCAATTATCTGTATCGGATATGAAGCTGGAAGAGGGCGGCGATTTTTGTTCTCATTACAAGGAAAACGAAATCAAATTAAATAAAAATGTTCTGGATGGTTCGCCGAACAAGAAACTTCGTTACAGTGAGACTGGTAGAACTTAATTTATTAAGGCGCAATGTACTGTTTATCTCAGTTAAACAACTTTGATTATTGAACACACTGGGTGGTATCATTGATTGAATAATACCCTTTTCTACTTTTAAGGTCTTCTTGTTCTTCTGTCACCTTTTTTGGTTTGTTTCTTACCCTCTCTCTCTCTCTTTGTGTGAAACCGCGACGTTTGGTGGCATTGCTTCCTTGAAAACCGAAATTTAATCATGTGTCGCAGTAACCTTGAATCGTTTTGCTCGTAGCACTATCTAGCCGTCGCTGTCACTTAAGCTTGAAGAAACAAAAAAACAAAACAAAACGAAACAAAACAAAAAAATATGAGATTGACGCTAACGAAGTGCAGTCTAAGGTTAAAAAAAAAAAAAAAAAAAAAAAAAAAATTAAACAAATAACTCATTGTCCTGCTTCTGAACTTATTGAATTTAACATGAAGATGAGTACATGGGATCAATTATTTAGTGCATTTTAATTTTCTTTGATGGACATCATGTCAACTTTTTAACAAAGTTTGTTTGGATTGCGATTGGTCTACGGCAGAATTCCGTTGGGGCATTCAGGTTTAGAACAGCACCTCTCAGAGTTGAGATCCCATTTAACCTGGTGATTTGACAGAGAGCAGATCAAGAACAACAAGAGTTTTATAAGGCAGATATCTTACTTTACATCTACTATCATGGTAAGTGTTGCACAGTAGAACATTGTTTTGCTTCAGATTCACAGATTTATAGATTAATATTTCAGATGCACCACAATTTAATCCACCAGAGTGTGATTAAACCAGACATGAAGATCAAGCTGTGTATGCAAGGCGCTGTAAACGGGCACAAGTTTGTGATTGAAGGAGAAGGAAATGGCCAGCCTTTCGAGTAAGTAAAAGTTTAAAACTGTTCAACCATTGTGGTCATTGCTTCCAACAGTGCTTATAGTTTAAGGACATCATAGCGAGATCAAGACTTTTAAACATTTTTATTTTTCTTGCCCAGAAATTTGTAACCAATATTTACACAAGAATTCTAGAGCTATAAGTTTTCTTTTCTTCTGTTCAATACATGTATGTCAATTCGTAGGCTCTATTTGCCAAGTTAGTATTTCTAAGTCAGGGAAAATTTACCTCAAAACCAATGTTTTTATTCAGTTGAGTGGGTGTTATATCAGATTGATGAAAACATTCTCTACATGCGGTTTTTGCCTTGTTTCTTAAGTACATTCTTTATTTTTTATTACATTATCTTTTATTTGTCACTCATATATTTTTAATCCTGTTACAATAAAAGGTGGATGTATTAACATTTTTGTAAACTTAGTACTGAAAAAGTGTGCAGCCTTTAAAATACCGAGCAACTCATTAACTCAGACGGAGAACTTACTGTAATGTTTACATTTCTGGGTGTTGGTAAGACTCCCAACGTCGAAATCAACTATTCACTTGCTAAATTGCGGCTAAATTTAGTAGCAGAATATTGGCACATTAACAGAATGTCAAAACAGTTCTTCATACACGCTAAGTAACTTTATTTTACCAGGGTAGCCTATTCAGCAACGTGGCTGGTATCCATAGGGGCCCTGGGATAAAGCCAAGTAGATTTCTGCCATAATTACTGTGAATTACAAGGACAGAATATAGCAGGCCAAAAATCCAAGTAATCACATGCGTAGAGCAGTGCGTAGTGTTAAAACGAACTCGACAAGAACTTCTGACTACGATGTAAACAGAGTTTAATTGACAAAGATCAATGTTCCATACAAACTCAAATGAAACGAATCACGTGCCAAGACGACGGTAGAGTTAAACCACGTGCTGTAAGCTTAGCCGTAAGTCGATGTAAACCGTATGCCGGTTCGAACTGAAATACAATAACGAAAATAGAAGCTAACGTAACTAACATACCGAAGTATAAAGATAAAAATAACACAAATGAAGAAACTATTGCTAGCATTCTCAATAACGTCCGTAACATGGAAGTGTAACATAATCGGCACTTATACTGATCGTACGGAAGGCTGGAAAACGATTAATAGGCTACACGGTGTGTAACTTGGACGGTACCTTTATGGCAAAATAACCCTATATTGGAGATATGGACCTAATCAAGCGCGATTCCGAGCATACAGAACTAACTAACCGATTTAGTGACGATAAAAGGAAACTCAACCGAAACAAATAACAATAGAAAACCTAAGAACTAACCCTAAAGAACAAGGAATAGATTACTCACTTTGGTTTGCACACGCACTGAACTTGACTTGATAGAATAGACGAGTAACAGTGTATAGAGAAACTATGGCCCAATGCCGAGTAGAAGTTGACGCAGTGAAATCTGCACTTGAACTGACCTAACCGAGGAAAACCTCGTGGATATATCTAACCGGAGAACACGTACGCAAAACCTAGCGGTTATGACTATTTCCCTAACGGACATAGCAGCTGAAGGCTGGTCAACCACAGTAGATTAAGTAAGTAAGTAAGGCCTTGTTTGAAAGTGACAATTACTTGATGACATCTACGGTAAAGTAAGTTCCTGCGACAAAAAAATGAATTAACATCACGTTTTAAAACCAACAATTACCTCTGGGGATTTTGTGACAAAGAAAAAAAGAGTTTTGCGTCTTTGGTCTCTTGTTTGTGTTTTAGGGGAAAACAGACTATGGACTTGACAGTCGTAGACGGCGGACCTCTGCCTTTCGCTTTCGACATCCTTACAACAGTATTCGATTACGGCAACAGGGTATTCGCCAAATACCCAGATAATATAGTAGACTACTTCAAGCAGTCATTTCCTGGGGGGTATTCTTGGGAACGAAGCATGACTTACGAAGACGGGGGTGTTTGCATCGCCACAAACGACATAACGTAAGTAAGATGTAAAGATAATGCGTCCTAGGGATAAAGGTAGTTATAATCAAATCACTTTGATTTGAACCTTTCTTAACCTGTCCAATAATTATCATTTGGTTGGAGTTTATTCATAGATCTATTGGCACAGCTTTAACATGTGGTTATTCCCTTCCTTTTACTGTAAGTGTTATCAAGAAATATTTTAAATTAGATGAAGGACTTTTTCTTAAGTGGCTCTCTCAGTAAAACCATAATGACGGGAATAAAGCAAAAAGCTTATATTATTATTATCCTTCAGTGTGGACTCTCTTATTTATTCTAATGTACAAGTCTATCTCAAATTATATAGCCAACCATGTTTAAAAAATATCGTTGTTTTTCTTTGCATGGTAACACTGACTATGTCTCACTCATTTTTTAACAGCCTGGTTGGCGACTGTTTCCACTATGAGATTCGATTTGATGGTGTGAACTTTCCTGCCAATAGCCCAGTTATGCAGAAGAAGACCGTGAAATGGGAGCCATCCACTGAGAAAATGTATGTGCGTGATGGAGTGCTGAAGGGTGATGTTAACATGGCTCTGTTGCTTGAAGGAGGTGGCCATTACCGATGTGACTTTAAAACTACTTACAAGTAAGTTTGCTGTGTGTTGAAGTGATTTGATATATTTTACGAAATCCTCCTAAGAAAAAAAAAAAAAGATTAATTTTTAGCAGTAACTGTTAGGGTGGAATCAATTACCTAAGCTCCGAGTGTTCGTATATGCCGGATAATGAACATGAACCAAAAAATATTCATCTTAAGAACGGTGCCTACTTTTGTTGGTGCGCACACGTTCTGCTCATTACGCAAGCCATGGTTTAGCTCCACGCGCGCGCTGGGGTTGACATTGACGCAATCAACTACGCTATCACGTACACGACAAAATGAAAGCAAAATTTTCCTACTGTGACCAAATCAAGTTTAATGAACCTGTACTTAAACCAGGAACACCAGAATAGCAGCATATCGCTAACCACTTACTGTTTACGTCTTCCAGCTGAAAACCTAACTGTTATCTGTCGAAAATTATACTGAAATCCAACTGTAAACATGTACCTGCAGATGGCGTAGTGCGCGCGCAAGACAAGTGCGAGATACGCAGATGTCTTACTTACTGGGGAGGTGACAGGAAAAAATGTAACGGGCACCGTAAAAGTTTTCGAAAAAAGATCAATAACCTTAAAAAACGCGTGGTTACCGCTACATTTTATATTATCGAATGGAAGTGGCAAGTCTATTCAACACGTAATTAGTTTCTGGTTGTGAGCAAAAGGTTTTTAGAGTGCATTTTAGCTGAACCAGAGGAAGGCTGTCAGATACGCTAAAAGCGCTTTTGCAACAATTTTGTTATTAAAAACATATCAAAAAATGTTTTTTATTACCATTTGCCATGTAGTTTAAAGATCTTTTAAAATGTGTTTGCTTTTCTGTATGTAAAGGCGAATTCTGTGGAAATCTGTGAAGAAATATCCTTTCCTTTTTTTTCAGGAAAATGCTGATATCAGCATTTTTGTTGAGATTCAAGGCTAATTATCTCGAAAAAATGGGTGGCTACCCCGATTTTTCTTAGTAGATTGCAATAGCCCTTGCAAAGATCTACTTTTTCCGCGTGGTTCTAACCTGGTGCAAAAACCTTTGTAATTAGTAGGCACCGTCCTTAAGGCAAGGCCTAATTATTTACCCATGGCAATCAATATTTCCTCGGCTGAGATATTACAAGTCATAGTAAATTTGTTTTAGTCGACTTCGGAAGCTTGCAGCCATCAGTTTTCACTCATGTAGTAGTATTGAAATGTTAAAATATATGCTGATGCACCCAACCCAGTGTCACTGATTCGAGTTCGTTTGCTCTATTGCAGAGCTAAGAAGGCTGTCCGGTTGCCAGAGTATCACTTTGTGGACCACCGCATTGAGATCTTGAATCACGACAGAGATTACAACCACGTTAAGCTGCATGAGCATGCCGAAGCTCATTCTGGGCTGCCGAAGCAGGCCAAGTAAAGGCTTAACGAAAAGTCAAGACGACAACAACTGAAAAAAGAATACTTTTAGTTTTAGTTTTTGTTTTGTTTTTTGCTTTTGCTGATTTTCTTTGTTTTCCGGTGAAAGGAATTTACTCGAATTAGTATTTGATACTTTGATTTATAGATTGGTGTCGGAAATTGTTAGACTAACTTTAGAATGAAGTTTGTTAAAAAAAACAAGATTTCAATTGTTTTTTTTTTTTTTTTGCGGGATTGCAGTATACAGATAGACTTTTTCAACTCTGTTGTAGATACATGCAAGTTAGAGAACGGAAGTGAAAATAAACTTGTTGTCGAGTACAGATTTTGTGGAGTTTTCTTATCATAAAGTACTGGCTTTTGGAAGAGTCTGTGGCAAATGCAATAATCAATTCAATATTTTTTTTACTGTTGTTGTTCTTGTTGTTTGTTTGTTTAAAACGGTAAAGTACCACAGGAATGATGGAAGATTTTAAAACGGAAATCAGTCACTCACTCACTCCTGCCCTCCTTTTTTTTTTAATAAACTTACATGTAACCTCCCCTTATTTGAGCTGATTAAATTGTCTGTTTTATTTTAAGTATTTCGCTGAGAACAGAATCGGTTTTCGATGAATCTTTGACTTATTCAGTTTTTGCGAGACCGAGTAGAGGAAAAAATCTGGGTCAAGGGAACACAGAAGCCACTGAGCTGTGGCATCTCTATTATTTAGTTGTTTATAAAGTTATTAAGTAACAAAAATACTACCGAAGCTCATTCTGAGCTGCCGATCGAGATAGGCCGAAGTAAAGGCTTAACGGTTAAAAAGCCAAGACGACAATAAGGAGGAAAAAAATGATTGTTTTTGTAGTTGATTGTTTGTTGTTGTTGTTGTTGTTGTTTCGTTTTTTTTTTTTCTTTTTCTATAGAAAGGCATTTACTAGGAGGTATGTGTTGGTACTTAAGTTGAATGATTTCTTTCAGAATTTGTTAGACTAGCCCTAGAGTTAAATTTCGTGAAAAAAAAAAAAAAAAAAAAAAAAAAAAATAGTCTCCATTTTTGCAGAATTACAGCATGATGATAGACTTTTTTAATTCACTTGTAGAAAAATGCAAGAAAGAAAACTGAAGTGAGAATAAACTTGTTGTCAAAGCCAGATTGTGCGGAGATATCTTACCATACAGTAATGCCTTTTGGAAAAGTGAGGTCTGCAGCAATTGAATTTTTTCTTACCTACTCCACCACGCCACCCATCCCACCCCCCCCCCCCCCCTCCTTCCTGTTGATTATTCTGTTTAGAACGGTGAAGTAGATCAGGAATAATTGAAGATTTTAAAACGGTAAACAGTCTCTGGTTCAGTGCAGTCAGTCGTTTACCCCCACTTGTTTGGCCTGTTTAAATTTGTTATTTTAATTTAAGCATTTCTCTGAAGACAAAATCAGGTTTCGCTGAATCGTTCACTTGTCTAGTTTGTTGCGAGATCGAGTCGTAGAAAGCGTCTGTATCTAGTGAACACAGGAGCCATGGAACTGTATCATCTCAATTATTCTCTTTATTGTTACTTTTTGTTGGGGTAATCTGAGCATAAACAATCACCTTTGCGAGTCCGTGGTCGCTTCTGGGTATCAAAAGATAAACATTGTTTCTAAATACTGTCTACTTTGCTTCGTGGCTCTCTCCATGCTGCTCTCTAGCTGAAGCTTAGAACACCTTTACCACATATCTTGTGCGCGAAACGGCTCTAGAAATCTGCAAAGATTTCAGTATCTTTCTTTCTCGTAGACGACCATCCAGAATGTTTGAATCCAGATGATGTAATTTTTTTAATCAATTGAGAGGGAAGTCCCGAACAATTCAGTATCACTCTAATTTCCTTGAACTGTAGCAAAATGTATATTGTGTCCAGTTTTGAGCAAAGCTAACAATATCGCGATTTTTGGTGAGGACCTGTGTAAGATCTGCGTTTTTTACATGCATCTCTGGCTTGCAAATAAGCTCATCGGCAACCCCAGCCGACTTACGCAATTCTTGTACGATGTGTGATGACTTTTTGCTATGATTTTGCCAAATTTATATATTTGTTGTGGGTTTGTCTGTTTCTTTGCTTTTGTTTTTCGTAACAATCACTAATAATCTATTCCTCTCTTTCTCCTAATAATCTCTCCGTGGGGTGTAGTGGGAAAAAAAAAAAAAAAAAAAAAAGGAAAGAAACGAAAAAAGAAAAAAAAAAAAAAGAAAAAGAGAAAACCGGAATCTTCCAACCCATGCACATGCGCGAATGTATATCTCGCTCTATAATAAGTGTGTATGGCCGAATTACCTGTTTTAATTCGACGCAAAATGGCTGCCAACGTATAGCCTTGTACCATGCACTTGTCGTGTTGCAAGCGTATAGACATACTACTTATAGACGAAGGGCCACAATTTGTAAGCAAAACCTGGCGACGCGAGGCGACCCCACGTATCCACGAATAACTCTTTCTTTACATATGCAATTACTGGCTGGCGATTAGAATAAGCGCAATTAACTAGATTATCATTTGACCTTGTGGAAGAAATAAACCGGAAAAAAAACAAATAAGAAAACAAAACAAAAAAAGAAATAAAGCATTGAATTGAATTTCGCTAATAAATGTGTTAAACGGAATACGAAGAACGCCAGACAAGAAAAACAATCGCTTTTTGTTATAGTTTATAAATTAACTTTTTAATTTCATATTTATGGCTTATTCTAATGTACGAATAAAGTCATTTAGTAATAAATGCGGTTAGCCTTCCAGGAGCTTTGTTTTATATGTGTAATAACGCATGAAGTGGTGGGTATAATTAGTTAACTAATTAGTTAGTTAATTAATCAAGGTGTCTCAACAGGTGGTGAGACTAAACAAAATATCCGTTCCATATAAAGAAACGCTTGAGTCATTGCTCATATTATAATCATGACATGATTTCTTCAATGAACGATACGTTGATACATGAATGATCTCACAACTGCTTAAGGACCTCCGCGCCCGCCCCTCTCCTCCCCCACCCCCCTCCAAAAAAAAAAAAATAAAATAAAATAAAATAAAAGAAAGATGGGGAGGGGGGGGGGGGATATTACCGTGCTTGTTTTGGAGATAAGGCGAGTTGAAGACCTTCCATTTTTTAGAGGTTTTCGTTGTTTTAAGAAGATGTTAGCTCACATTACTGATATTTAGATACAACGCTGTCAGCATCATCATATTTAAAAAAAAAATAGATTAAAAAAAATAGAAAAAACTTTACGGTGATCTTATAGGAATGAAAAATTGGCAGTATTCAAACTACTTTTTTAATGTTCTCAAGCAATTAGCCTGAAACTTGGCGACAATATATAACCTGTCAATCGCTCGCGAAAATCACGTTTTTAGTTTTAGAGATTTTGACATTTTTCGCGGGAAAATGACTCGGAAAAACTGCTGCCAAATTTTGTTTGTTAAAATATAGCACATCTAACGGTGGCTTGTAAAAGTTCTTGCAATAAAGATATCAAGCCTGAAAAATTTCTTGTAATATCTGTATCCATGCAAAAGATATGACATTCTAAAATAGGCCATTTTCGAGTTGTCTTCTGCCTCTGCATCAAACCGAGTCTTCCTGCAAAACCATTCATATGGAAATGTGTTTCACCTACATGTTCCTTATCATAATAATCAAACTTAGGTTTTTCACGAGGATTCCTTTTGAAATAGAGGCACAAGGTAACTCGGAGATGGCCTACCGTAAACTGTCGCTCATAAGACCTGGCCTTAAACAACTTCGTGGGGGGTTTTGGGTGGGCTTATAAACGGAGGGGATTACATCCGGGGAGGAAGCTTATAAGCAGAATGAAATATACGTTTTGAAATTGAGGTGCAGCACTGTTGATAGATGTACGTTTTCCATATACTGGTTTTTAATTAGGCTTTAAAAGATCATAATAAGTCGTCTAATTTATATCATTTTATACTAGGATGGGACATATATCCGAAGGGAGGGGGGTGGGGGTATAATCAAAGAAAAAATATAGTTTGTTTACAGGTAGATGTGCTTATAACCTGGGGGGGGGGGGGGGCTTATAAGCGGCAGATTATGGTATACACAGCTGTACGTGTACATGTCATTGGTCATCGTTAAATTTGCTCAGAAACTTGACTGCGAGAGCGTATTTGATGTTGACAAACGCAACATAGGGCATATGGCAGATATCCAGTTCAATTCAATTCAATTTTTTAATTTAAATTCTCACATAAATTGATTTTACAGAGTTGTCAGAAAAAAAATAGAATACATATAAATATATACAAATTACATATAGAAGATGATAAATAGCATAAATGTAATAATTTACAATTGCGATATATTAAAAAAAAGTGTTAACGACAGAAAAAAAAGGAGATAAAGTAAGACAAATAGTTTGAATGTTTCTCTCTCCTATTACTTCATATTCAATTACAGTAGAAGCTTCTAAAATGGAATGGTCACGCACGGGCGATCCTGAGACCGCGCAGGCTAAGCGATGGTTTAAAGGTGTTAGAATTCATAAAAATGAGTGACTGGAACGATTGCCCTTATATAGGACGAGACGTTCTTGTCAGGATATTTTGTAAACGGTTATACTTCACATTTCTTGTTAAGAGGATTAGACTTGTCAGCAATTAGGATACTGGGGTGGACAAACACAAATTTAAGGCTAGAGAGATTTTTTGTTGTTGTTGTTGTTGTTTTTTTTTTAACCGGTATGAGATCACTGGTTTCTTAATGTACCATTTGGTAAGTAAAGAGCAATCAGTCTTAATCCACTTAAGTTCCCAGATGTATCTGCTCCCCACCATCTTTGTTGCAAGTCACTATTAAAGATTAGAGAAAGACCCTGCAAATGGTTACCCTCAAAGCGTTATCACGTTCGACATTAATGATGTAGTGAGCAAGTCAAATAACTCTTTCAAGTTATAGTTCCCAAATGAGATAACTAATTCCTGTTACTCTACTTAGGTCTTCACAGTAATCCAAGCGTAGTCAATCGATAAAAATCGATATTGGAAAATAATTCATTCAATCAATATTAATCGATAGCAATAAACGATTGCTATCGATTGATATCTGCAATTGATAACAATCGAACTATAGAAAGAAAAAATTATCGATTGTTAGCAAGTGACAAACATCGGTAACAATCGATAACTCCTGTCTTCAGGAATATCGATTGTTATTTATTGGAAAAAAATGCAAATAATTGAACTCACTTGAACACTGACTCACTAAACACTGACTTATTTTGCTTCATCTAAATGCCTATGTTACAATGAGACTGGAGGGTTTTACATTGCCACTGTGGTCTCAGCTTCCTCCAGTGTCGTAAGCTAGCAAGGGAAGATGTAAAGCCCAAAATGTTCTCGTTATTTTGCTGATGATTGTAAAAGATACGTAGGCTATAAAGACAAAATGGCCCAATAAAACCATGACAGATAAATTTTGTTAATCATTTTATCAGTGAAAATTGTAAGAGTACAAAAAATAGATTCCGATAACAATCGATACAAATCGATGAATAAACTGTTATCGATTACCATCGGCAATTGATAACAATCAAGCTCACAATTTTTTATCTTCTTCGTCGATTTTGATCTTGACAGTCGAAACAATCTTCGATTGATATCGATAGTTATGGATTGATTGGCTATCGATCATCACTGTTTCGATTGACTACTCCTGGTAATATAACCAACTCTCGTCTAAATACTCTCCACATATTCCAGCCGTGCGCAACAGCAATAACGCCAAAACAGATCATAAAAACACAACTTTATTTGCTATCGTGTGCTCACTGGAGGCCGCACGGACAAAGACTCAAATATCTACAAAGGGAAAGTAAAATATGGTCACGAGAAAAATCTAGGCGAAAAACTAAGAGGGTACCAACGAGCATCCATAGGATGAAAAAACCTCGCCGCGCTCGCTGCGGTAATGCAGAGGAAAAACCCTAGCCCTATGGATAGAAACCCTCCGACCTGCTGGGCTCGGTCTTATTAAATTAGATTCCTTCGAGACTGAAAGTAGGGACTGAACATTGTCTTTAACATAACCATCTTTGGCATTTTCACTCTGCCAACGACCGTGTCTCTTAAAAAGTCTATCAGCGATGCCTGCATTGGCGGCAGCTGTGGCTCCTCCGGCCCTGAGACTGTGAAGACTTATGCAGGAAACGTCAGTAATGTCTTTGAAAGCGTCCTTAACGATCTCCCTGGCTCTGCTGTAGCTTAAGCCTTGACGTCGAACTTTAGATGTACATCGAGGAGACAAGAGGGCTCTGAATAACGGTAAATCCTCACTAAGATCAATTTCAGCGGCAGCAATGTATTGCTCTAAAGCCTTTACGGGACAGGTTTCCAGGTCTGATCGCGCTATTGTTGTCCACGCCCCATCACGGTATTGGTCTGTCTTGGACGACTCTAAAAATATGGACACATAAGTAGGAAAAAACTTTATGTCACAAGCTCGAATAGAGCATAGCTCACTAAAACGAAAAAACCCAGCATATCCTATGAGACATAAAGCTACTGTTCTCAAATCCGATAAGGAAGGAGACTTATCTGAAATCTTGGAGGATGCAAGCGCCCTCAGCATCTCGGGAGTGATGGGTTCTTTCTTCGATTTAGCCTTCCCCAGAATCCTTTGAGACGCGCTAACCATGGCAGAAACCATAGGATGCACCGAGACCTTGGGCAAACCGGCCAGCTGTTGGGCCCAGTCGATACTGTAAACAGCATTAAGAACTGGAGAAGGAGAATTAGCTTCCAGGATTAGGCACTGCAGGTAAACTGAAACTTGAAAGGGGTTGGCGGGCATGTGGCGAATACAATTAGACGACGCCCAAAACTTCCAACGTCTAAAACCAGCCAGGTAAGTGCGAATAGTGCCATCGGCTCTGGAAGCGAGCACGGTTTCCTGGACTCGACTAACCAAGGGCTGGAGATGGTCGGGGATAGCGGTAAAGAATTCGGTCCACATCTCTGATTGAAACACATCTAAAATCAAAATAAAACTGACAAGCAAATTAGCAAAATAACAAAGAAAAACATGACGTGAACAAAAAGGTAATAGCAATACAAAAAAGACATAAACGGGCTCGAGAAAGAGCCCAAAAAATACGTCTCGGCTACACAAATAGCTACCCACTTTCGCCACAAAAGAGCTTCTATATATCGGGCACAGATCGTCCCATACTTCATGGTGGCACACAGCCCAACCATTTGGATACAGAAAGACCTTAATTCCCAGGGCGCAAAAAACAAAAGGGGGGCACAGATGGTCCCATTCATTCTCAAGGGCAAACAAAGGCCCCTAACATTTGGGCACAGATGGTCCCATACTTCATGTAGGCACACCGGCCCTAACATTTTAGATACAGAAGTTCCTGAATTTTTAGGGCGCAAAAAAGGCCCCATTCTTCGGGCACAGATGGTCCCACTCATACTCATGGGCAAGCAATCTCCCTAACAATATAAGCCCAGAACGTCTCATACTTTTCGGGGGTAAAAAACCTAAAGTTCAGGCACAGGTGATCCCATATTCCTAGGGAGCAAGAAAGGCCCTACCTACCGGGCACATGTGGTCCCATACATCTCGTGCACAAATAGGCCCTAGAATCTAGAGCTCAAAAGAACGAAACCTAAATTTTTGGCCCTGATAGAAATAAATGATAAATAAATAAATAAACGAATAAATCATAAGAAAAAGAGAGTAAAAATAAAAATAAAATAAAAGCGAGTCACCTCCAGAAAAGAGCACCAAGAGGACGAATTAGCATAAAACCACTCCTAAATACCCTGTTCAAAACCCCTAAAGAGTTCATACCGACGAGAGAATATTTTTCCGCTAATTTCCAAACCGCGGAAAAATTCTACTCTCGTCTAAATACTCTCCACATATTCCAGCCGTGCGCAACAGCAATAACGCCAAAACAGATCATAAAAACACAACTTTATTTGCTATCGTGTGTTCACTGGAGGCCGCACGGCCCCAAGAGTACAAAGAAAGAAAAAAGGACAACAAAACAATATAAAATACAAGAGGAAAAACTTTCAGACAAAATGGATTCTCAAAGCAACCATCCTAAAGTTTAAATTCTCATTACCAAAGACGCTATTACATCTACCGGGAATGAAAGCTTCTTTTAAAGATGGAAGATCCATCCAGTCAACAATAAAATCGGAAAATTTATCGCCGCCGGCGCTAATCATTGGCCAGAAGGGAGCGGAATGCCACAGCGGAACAATAAGAGTCCCTGACGCCTTGCAGTTACGCATATGAAGTAACACTCGCGGAATAAGGCAAATAGGCGGACATACATAATTGTTCTCCCCCGCCCAGTTCATAACGAATGAATCAATTCCTTCCGAGCCTGGATTCCAAAATCTAGAATTGAACCTCGGAAGTTTGGCATTTAAATAATTAGCAAAGCGATCGAAAGAGTGCGGACCCCAAACAATATCAATGTTTTGAAATGTATCCCACGAAAGACCCCAGTCATCGGGATCGTAAATGCGGCTGAGAAAATCGGCCTGGTCATTCTGAGATCTAGGGATCCATTCCATCTCGATCGAAATACCGCGATGACAACAAATGTTAAAAATCGACAAAGCTTCAGTCTGCAAATGACCTTTACTGCTGTCAGATGAAATGATCCTGGGAACGTTCTGATTATCTGTAAACCATTTCACAGTCAATCCTGACAACTTGTCCAGTAAAGAAAGAAGAACAAATTTAACGGCCAAAATTTCTCGCAAAGTAGAACTGGTATGCATTTCCTTTTCGGACCAAGTGCCAGACACAAAATCCTGACCGCATTGAACGAAATAGCCACCAAAACCAGTGTCACTTGCGTCAGAATAAACAACGCCAACAGCACTTGACTTGGGCGACATAGGCTTGCCATTAATGGAGTCGATGTTGTTCTGCCAAAATAAAAGCTCATTACGAATCTCAAGGGACACGTCCAAAGGCTGATCCCAGGAGGTTCTTTGCTCTAGGGCCGCATAACAATTTCTTGTCAACAATCTAGTAATATTACCGACAGCACACGACATAGAAATAATTTGCCCCGTAATTGAAGCAAGACCACGGGCTGAAAAACTACTTTTTTGAAGACAGGAAGCAATGGAGGATTTCAGCTTGAGAATACGCTCTTCGGGAATATGAATCAAACCGTGTTGGAAGTCCAAAACCGATCCCAAGAAGACTAACTTCTGGACAGGTTCCCAATTTGATTTTTCGTCATTAGCTGTAAAACCGGCCAAAGTCAGGTCCTTACGAACTTGAACACTAATGTTTTCGGCACTTTCGAAAGACAAATTTCCCCCGATGCCATCGTCTAGATACATCAAGGCTAAATGGCCGTGAGCCCTCCAAAACTTAACTAATTGACGTATGACTTTTGTAAAAATATACGGCGCTGAAGTTAAACCAAAAGGTAGCACTTTAAACTCGTAGAAATGCATCACGCCATCGACTGAAGGCCATTTGAACGACAGAAACTTCATATGTTCTTCACAAATGTCAATGTGATGATATGCCGATTTGAGGTCGAAGGAGAAGACAAACATCCCAGGCGAAAACATTTGAAGAACAGTTCTTAAATCTTCATACTTGACAGATTTTTTGACGACAAATTTGTTTAAATGAGACAAATCTAAAATAAGTCTTAACTTCCCTGAAGACTGGACAGCGACGTGCAGCGGATTACAAAATTGAGGGTATTCCTGAACTTCCCTTACACAGCCACGTGCCATCAACTCTGAAATTGCCTCCCGAACAAAACTATCCCTACGAAGGGCGGAAGATCTATTTTCAATCGAAAACGGTAAAGGCGATTCCATAAAAAGAATCTTGTAACCATTCTGGATAATGTCTAGAACAAAGTCCGAAGCCTGGACAGTATCACGCCAAAATGTGAAGTTCGCATGCAGTTTTCCTTGAGTAAAGCTGGATGCCTCGATATCCTGTACAAATTTGTACTGATCCAAAAAATTAAGGTTTTGATCCTGAAGGCAACGGTTTGTCTTTGGTGGGGCACATATTGGCCCAGTGTCCTCGTTTACCGCATCGAAAGCACATGTCGAGGCCTCTGAATGAGTTGTAAGGGTATCGACCTTGGGGACGAAAATAACTAGTAGCTGGAGGAAAAGAGCTAAACGTACCGCCAACTCTGGAGGCGCTAGAAGATGAAAGCGCAGAAGAGGAACCTTTAGGACTAGTTTTCCTCTTTTTCTCTTGCAGTGTTTTGATCTTAGCGGCGGCTCTTTTCTCGGCTTTTTTAATCTTCGAAGCGTCGGCCTCGTCGTCGGCCAAATCGTCGCAAACATACTCTTGCACCGTAGCCCAACCGAATTCAGATTTGTCGGCCAATTTAATAATTTTTTGCCTATTATTTAGCAAAGAAATACCTTTGTTAAGCTCTTCCTTGGCTTTAGGAATATTTCCACCTTCCAGGGCTTTCAGGGCCAAATTACTCGTCTTGGCCACTTTGCGGTTGAAACTAAACTGTTGCTCGTTTCCTTTCTTCTTGAAGACGTAATTGTCGGGCTGAAGATCCGTCGCAATTTGAACCGCTAAATCAGACTGGGCTTGAAGCAGGTTGGTCTGAAGTCCTTGGATCTGGGAGTTAACGGCTGATAAAATTGCATTCTTCTGGGCATCTAAAACAGCACTCAGTTCTGGAGAAATAGAGGTGCTGGCTCCTGCTGAGTCTTCCATAAGGATGAGAGCAACACAAATAAAAGCGAGTCACCTCCAGAAAAGAGCACCAAGAGGACGAATTAGCATAAAACCACTCCTAAATACCCTGTTCAAAACCCCTAGAGAGTTCATACCGACGAGAGAATATTTTTCCGCTAATTTCCAAACCGCGGAAAAATTCTAGTCACGAAACGTCTGGAATCATGAGCATACAACTTCTACTCTTTCGTCGACCTCAACATGACATTCCAGAGCTGACAGGCCGCATAAAATCACACTCTCCATACAAAGATCGCCTAAACCGCTCTCAGATGTCCAAAATAATCCATAAGGCCCGTTACTGGGACGGCAATGAATATTACGTTGGCAAAACAAAGGACTCCATGGAAAAAAAGAGTCCCTGTACATAAATATGGAAAATAACTCGGCAAGAGTAGAAAATTCGATTTCGCTCATGGTAGATAGGCTAGGGCATGACAAAAACTACTGGATATTTTTTTTTTTGGAAAAATATACTTTTATTTCAAAGAAATATGCAAATTACCAAAGTCCGTTAAAATCGTCATTTGACGCACCATTTTATTAAACAAGTTTGAGAGCCTCGCATGCAAAACAACATCATTTTTCCGTCTTTAACACACTCACACATTTTTGTGCAATGTTTAAATGTATACTGGGTTGATTTTAGGGAATGTTGTGTTGTCTTTTTGGGTGCGAAATAATTAAATTTTGAAGCCATGTATTTCAGTCACTTAAAAGTACTTCGTGAATATAATTAATTTTCACCATGTGCGAACCATTCAAATGGATTAAGCTTCTGGTGGTTGAATCGCAGAAGGATGGTCTATAGATTCCTGTAAAAATTTCTTTGGGCAAATAATTGTGAGCGACGCGAGAGCTTTTCAAAGTACGTCAAAAATTGAAATATTTGACCATCCGTCGTCACGTCAAATTTCAATTTACGGGTAAGACGTATATTTTAGCATGCGGCACGTGACTTGACCTATATTAAGTTGAAATAGACACAGAGGTGATAATTTCGAAATGTTCTAACCTTATTTGTTGTAAAAGGCGGGTTCAAAGCCGATTTGACGTCTTTCTAGCTGATCTCGCACCATTCGTCGCACATAAAGTAAAAGTTTGCTTTTGTTACACAACGTTAACGTCCGATGTACATCGCATACTGTCAACCTATTATTGGTCCAATACCATGAATCTGTGACCATCTTTCGGCGCATATGATCACCACTACATCTAGTCAAAAACGGCTGATTCATTTGTAGATAATTGCTTTGCACTACACCAAAATATTACGTTTGAACTATTTCTGTTTGAATCCTTGCTTGCAGCGGTTCCTTGTTTCTCCGTCGCGCAATGCTGTCATCCCATTTTAGGGGGTAGGGGTAGGACAATTTCTATCCTAATACGTAAGGCTCCGTAAGGCTTGGAACCACTGGGAGCACACAATCTTGTTGAGTAGGAAGAGATTAAAGTAAGAAATGAAAAGAATGAATAGTTTACCACGGCTACTTACGTGCCCTGCGTAATACTGCACCGCTAAACTCGTACCTAGGTCTTTTCGCGCTGTGCAATTATTTTTGGCTTACACACAATACAGTGGGCTACCCTTGGGGAAATGTTTGGTGACCGCTTTATAGCGGCTGGCCGCTTAATAAAGGTTGGTGTACCTTGAACATTTTTCACTATCGGGTTATAAATTTCTTGGTGTACATGGAGTCAATTGAAGACGATCATGATACACGCGTGTTTGAATTATTATTCGTCACGTTCAATTTCAGACTTTTATCTGCCATCGCCCTTTCCAAAACAAAGTTTTTAAATTTTGGGTGGCCGCTTAATCGGGGTAAAGACAATAACTGGTCAATACGGGTTTTATTTACAGTATTTTACTGACAATAATTTTGGACTGTATTGACAAGAGTCCTTTATATTCTGTTACAAACATACCAATGCCTCGCCAAAATACGCAAACAAAATATGCCAAATACAATGGCATGGCCAGGGTTTGTTTACTCACGTAATTACTAATTAAATTTAGTCTGTTTTTCTTACGAATTAGACACTTTGTGATTTCCTATTTTTATTTCAGCTAGTTCTTGCTTCATTCATCTGTAGTGAGTACAAGCACTAGTTTTATCACCTGTTGTCTGAAACATCAGAATGTACAACAAACGTGATTTAGACCGAGGCCACGTTCACTATGGAATACGATTATATAAATATACACATATTATTATATATATGAACAGATAAACAATGAATAAATTGTTTCACTTATCCTGAGAGTGCTCTCTACAAAATAGATCAAAATGTGCAGCATATGCCGTGACAGCATCGCGTGACGAACAAATAACGGCTGTAAGATTTTGTTGCGCCGACAAGCTTATCAGCAATGGTCAGCAACCGATCAAACGTAATATTTTGACGCAGTGCAAAGTAACCAATTATCTACAAATGACTCAGCCGTTTTTTACCAGACGTAGTGGTGATCATATGCGCCGAAAGATGGTCACAGATTCATGGTATTCGACCAATAATTGGTTGACAGTAGGCGATGTACATCGGATGTTAACGTTGTGTAAACAAAAGCACACTTCTGCTTTATCCAGAAGAGTTGTATAGATCGCAAGTCTAACGCTTGGTTTACGCTCGGCTCACAGAGCGAGACCATGGTTTGTGACACTTTGGATTTTTTTAGATCGACCGCTGGTCACGGTTTTCAAATCACTAAATGACCGGTAGTTTGATATTATTCTCAAATTTAAGGAATCGAAGGAGCCCATCCATTCTCATACTTATAATATAGAAAATTTTTTCGGGGATCGCTTGAAACTTCTCAGTCGATAGCTTGTACATGATCGGTTCGCTCGATTCCCTAAACTCGGACTGCCGGTCATTTAGTAATTTGAAAACCTTGACCGGCAGTCGACCTAAAAAAATCCCAAGTGTCACAAACCATGGTCTCGCTCTCTGAGCCGAGCGTAAATCAAGCGTTTATATATTAGACTCGCGATCTGTACAGCTCTTCTGGATCGCTTGGGTTGGGATGGGTTCCTTCGATTCCTTAAATTTGAGAAAAACATCGGACTGTCGTTCCGATTTAGTGATTTTAAAACCTTGACCGGCTGCCGGTCATTTAGCCACAGCGTTGAAGGTTTCGCACATGGTGAAAATTAATTATATTCACGAAGCACTTTTAAGTGACTGAAATACATGTTTTCGAAATTTAACTATTTCGCACCCAAAAAGACAACACAACATTCCCTAAAATCAGCCCAGTACAGATTTAAACATTGCACAAAAATATTTGAGTGTGTTAAAGACGGAAGAGTGATGCTGTTTTGTATGCGAGGCTCTCAGACTTGTTTAAAAAAATGGTGCGTCAAATGACGATTTTAACGGACTTTGGTAATTTGCATATTTCTTTGAAATAAAAGGATATTTTGCCAAAAAAAAAACTATCCAGTAGTTTTTGTCATGCCCTAGCCTATCTAGCACAAGAATATGAGCGAAATCAAAATTTCCACCCTTGCCGCGAATTAAAGAATTTGTCTGATTTTTACAGGCAGGCACTCTTAATGCCCTCGCTAAAAGTGAGCCAAATGCGTGAGCCAAATGTGTTGCTGATCATGTGAAAACCACAACACAACATGTGGAATCATTTTGACATTTTCGCGTCCGGAAAAACTGACATAATTGCAGAATTAAGGAAACTCTGTTCTGTCAAGAGCTAAAGCTTTGTCTAAATGTCTACGTCAGCAGTGAGATTAGCTGTTACTTCTGATGACGTCTAGACAGGTTAAATTACCATCTGCAAAACCTTTTTTCCCAGTGTAGGTTCCACACCTCAAATATTTAAGATATCAATAGAACATACCTGCTTTGAACCCTTGCGTGATCGATTTTTTTGAATACAATCGTACAGTCAAAACAGTGCTAGATACCGCCACAGCTAATTAAAGTCTGGTTTAATGAAGGAAATGCCAGCAAACGACTTCTGCAGCCTTAACATGAGAGAGAAGAACGGGAAGAGGTGATAACAAAACAAAATGAAGACTTAAAAGGAAAAAAAGGGCTTTATATGGGCAATGATACCGATAAGTGTGTTTAAAAGTGAGAAAATGAACTGGGTAACAGGCATAAACAGCGTCCTTTCTTAGCATTGTGGTTTAATAAAAATTAACACGCCAAAAAAATGTAAAGAAACATACTAGACAAAAATGATAATATATAACCTCTAAAAAACGCCCGCTTTGGCTAAGTGGCTTAAAATGAATAACCTCTTTGACCTCATTCATCCTGGATCTATGATCATACACACCAGCATATTGTGTACTGCGGAGCTAAATATAGCAAATGTAGATGTCAGGGTTTTTTTGTCTTCGCACACAAAACTAAGAGCAGAAATGGAGTTGGACAAAGAAACTGTAGCTAAAAGCGCAGAAAAAAATACTACTAAAAGGCCAAACTTAAACAGCTTGAAACTAGCTAATAAAGCACTTCTTTGGTAGATGTACATGAAATAATTGTCTTTATCCTTCTTGTGAGAAGTCAAAAATGTGCTTGCCTTTTTCCTGGAATGTCGCGACAGTTTCACGGATAGTAAGAAAATTAATGTAATAACAGTTTTAATTATCGACTTATGCAACTTAACCCGCAAAATGCTTACATAACCTAACTTGATGACTCAACGACACGGATGATATTCACTTGATCCTTTTTAAGGGATGGACATTTTAGGCTTGTCTTTGTGTTTCACAGAAGAGCTTCAAGAGTGATTCGCTGACCAAGGGACGCTGTTACATTAAGGTTTGCAGAACTCAATTAACATCGTTAGCTCTTACCAAGTACAAAATACGACTGACTACAGAAAAAAAAGGGACAAAAAAAAAGTAAATTGAACCATCCAAACTGACATTTAAAATGCTGCAAAGCGTCCTTTTACATCTAAAAAACGAGATATAGATATATTTCTCCCATAAACCTTCCAGCAGAATCCATAACAATAAATAATATCTATTACGTATCTCGCTGCAAGTAGGCGAGAGGCATTCTATTCGGTCAACACTTTATTCATGTGTAGAAAGACGAACTATAACTGAGACGAACTAAGTATTATTAGTTTCACTTTACGAAATCTACACTTGTCTCCGTTATGATCTCATACACTAAATGAATCAATAAAAGACGGGGGAATTTGTTTCAAGCATTACATAAACACTCAGTGCAAATTACATAACTGTACGTAATTTCTAAAGGACAAGCAAGCAAGACGCTCCTACTGTTGAAGCACATAAACTTTATGGGTCGTGGTCGGGATTTCAAATAATTAAGCGGAATTAAGAATCTGAAAAAGCTAAAACTTAAACTTGACAGTGCTTTTCACTTCATTCATATTTTAGCCGGTCAATCGCTTCAGTATATTACAAAGTACACAGTCGGTATGTAAATTTTAGCACTTGCCACCCCTCGTCTTCCGGTCCCTTAATTCATTGCCTATTGTTGCAAATAAATTTGCTTCTCAATCTCGCTTTCTTTAATGTCTTTTACTTAACATCGCGCAGAATCTGCTAAAAGTTAACCAGTCAAACAAACTACATAATACTAGGTACGAAATAGATGGATTGTGTAACGACGACAGTGTGAAATAGGAATACGCTATTCTAATAACACGAATTCTATACAACTGATATTAAAAGTGGACTTTGGCCCTCTTTCCAGTTCGGAAACCGATTAAGACCGACAAATTGTTAACCGACGGATTAATTTTCCAGCCACAGTTTGAAAACGGTATTCAAGATAAGAAATATATAAGTCATGAGCAATGTGGCAAAAATATTTTGGAAAAATAGATATTGGCTGATAGGCAAAGATGGTAAACAGGGATCTGGGCTTATACTAACTATGTCTTAAGGGCTTTAGCTGTGATGTGAACAACAGCCGTTCATTGTAGTACTGCCGTTAAATATGTCGTGGTCGGTCTTACCAACGTAAGAATGACAAAATTAAGTAGTTTTTATTTCATTCCAAAACTATTTTTAGTTGATAAATATTGATCAGGTGCTATCATTCCCTACCGCAATGCGGCTTTCCTTCCGATAAGGTCAGAATAAGACGATCACTATAATTACCGCCAAATCCAATGAAGGGCGAAATATGAGCCACGTTGAACGTTGTTAATGAAATCACGTGTCTAATACCTTGTTAAACCATCCTCAACAAGAAACCGATGCGGTGAAAAAAAAAGAAAAAAAAAAAAAAAAAAGGAATAAAGATGCTATTTGATCATGATTGTAAGAGTGGTCTATGCTGACGCGGGGCTATATTGGTCCACTTAAGACACGACAGTTACATAACACAATATATTGTCATGTTTGTTTTGTCTACATCGCTTTCATAGCGAGGTGAACCGCTTTGTTTAACTTTGAATTTAGGTTAATTGGTTATCGAGAAACCACTCAGTTGAATGACCGAAATTAATATATTTGTGAACACTGTTTCAATGCGTTAACGGTTAAGTTTGCTACCTTCTCAGGTGTTGCCTAGTTCCCTGTCGTTAAGAAATTTTAAATTTTTATTTTTATCTGGGAATTTATTTAGAGAAAGTGAAAGGAACTCATAAGACCGTGATTCGAACTATCCTAACAGATACGAATTTTATACTTAGCAAAACAAAGCAATTGAGTGTAATTCAGGTTTGGGATCAACAGGCTCAATACGTTTAAGACTGGCTTTTATTATATTTTCCAACCTTTAGGACTACCTTTAGTCAATTGACACTCCGGTGTGGGTTTTATTCAGCACTCTCTGCGCTGAGGTCCCATTCCGCCGGCTTTGGCAATTTGCAAGAGGCAGATCGAGAACAACGTCTTAAATTACAGCGTCCACCATCATGGCAAGTCTAACGTACAAGAAAAGTTTTTTTTTTTTTCCTTTTTTTTCTCGGTTTTCACTACTGCTTATTCTTAATTGAAACTCATCGTAGATTTACACCAAATTCATCCCCCCAGCAGAGTGTAATTAATCATGTATGTTTCCCTAAGTGGTTATAGGTTTTAACCTTTTTTAATACATTGTGTAACTCACAAAGCCCCTGACCCTATTGAGGCGTTGAAACAACGTAGTGCTAGTGATAGTATACACCTGTGTTTGCTCATTTGCAAAATTGAAGAAAAAATCTATTAGATTTAGAAAAGTGAATTTTAAGTTACGTTAGCCTTGAAAATGGTGGATACTGGGTGTAAGTATTTGAGACGTTTTGGTGGCAGCTGACTGTGGAGAAAATGGTTGTAAGAACAAAATAGCTCAAAATCTATAGCTACTTACTTAATTACGCAGATCTACGATTTAGATTGCTCTAGAACTAGCTATGTGGTCTGAACCGATTTTACCGTAACAAATAATAATAATAAAAAATGCACTTGTTTGAAAAATGAGAGCTTTGGATAATTTCAACGTACCAAAATAAAACTATGCTGATCACCATGAGATTTAGACTATTATATTATTCAAGGGAACTCCAGCACAACATATGGAATCATTTTGACATTTTAGCGTCCGGAAAAACTGACATAATTGCAGAATTAATTCAGAATTGTTCAGTCAGAATTAATTTAGAATTGTTCAGTCAAGAGCTAAAGCCTTGTCTAAATGTCAACGTCAGTAGCGAAATTAGCTGTTACTTCTGATGACGTCTAGAGAGGTTAAATTACTATCTGCAGATCTTTTTTCTCAATGTAGGTTTCAAACCTCAAATATTTAAGATAAAAATAGTTTTCCAAATATATGTATATGTAACTGTTAATTTGAAAAAATTGTGTTGAATAGGATAGCATTAAAAGTTCAGACACTTTCACTCCTCAAATGAATTAGAATCCTTGATCAAACAAAATATTTATTTGTAATCGCGCCGATTTACATAACTTTGAACTCAACTCTTTAATTCAGAACACGACCTGTTTTGAACCCTTGCGTGATCGATTTTTTTTTTTTAATGACGCCCACTTTGAATACAATTGTACAGTCAAAACAGTGCTAGATACCGCGACAGCTAATTAGATTCTGGTTTAATGAAGGCAATGCCATCAAACGACTTGTGCAGCCTTAACATGAGAGAGAAGAACGGGAAGAGGTAATAACAAAACAAAATGAAGACTTAAAAGGGAAAACAAAAAAAGACCTTATATGGGCAATGATACCGAAAAGTGTGTTTAAAAGTAAGAAAATGAACCGTTTAATGGGCATAAACAGCGTTCTTTGTTAGCATTGTGCTTTAATAAAAATTAACACGCCAAAAAAATGTAAAGAAACATACTGGACCAAAATGATCATATATAACCTCTAAAAAACGCCCGCTTTGGCTAAGTGGCTTAAAACTGAATAACCTCTTTGACCTCATTCATCCTGGACCCTACCAGCGTATTGTGTACTGCGGAGCTAAATATAGCAAATGTAGATGTCAGGGTTCTTTGTCTTCGCATACAAAACTAAGAGCAGAAATGGCGTTAGACGAAGAAACTTAAGCTAAAAGGCCAACATTAAACAGCTTGAAACTAGCTAAAAAAGCACTTCTTAAGTAAATGTACATAACAAATAATTTTCCTTATCCTACTTGTGAAAAGTCAAAAATGTGCCCGCTTTTTCGTGGAATGCCGCAGCAGTTCTATGGATGGTAAGCAAATTAATGTAATAACAGTTTTAATTGTAGTCTTATGCAACAACCTGCAAAAAGCTTACATAACCTATGTTGATTTCAATAACATGAATTATTTTAACTTCAAATATTCCGTTATAACACTTGATGACTCAACGACTCAGATGATATTCATTGGATCCTTTTTAAGAGCTGGACATTTTAGGCTTGTCTATGGGTTTCACAGACGAACTTCAAGAGTGATTCGCTGACCAAAGGACGCCGTTGCATCAAGGTTTGTAGAACTTAATTAACATCGTTAGCTGTTACGAAGTACAAAATACGACTGGCTACAGAAAAAAAGAGAGAAAAAAAAAAGTAAATTGAATCATCCAGATATACTGAAGATTCAAATTCTGCAAAGCGTCCTTTTACAACTAAAAAACGATATATAGATATATTTTTTTCCATGAACCTTCCAGCAGAATTCATAACAACAAATAAGGTCTATTACGTAATTCACTGCAAGTAGGCGAAAGGCATTCTGTTCGGTCAACACTTTATTCAGGTGTGGAAAGAGGAACTATAAGTGAGACGAACTAAGTATTATCCGTTTTACCTTAGGAAATCTACACTTGTCTCCATTTTGATCTCATACACTAAATGAATCAATAAAAGACGCGGGAATTTGTTTCAAGCATTAAATAAACACTTAGTGCAAATTATATAACTGTACGTAGTTTTTACAGGACAAAGAAGAGGTCCGACTGTTAACGCTTATAAACTTTATGGCTCGTGGAATGCAAATAATGAAGCGGAATTAAGAATCTGATTAAGCTAAAAATTAGACCTGAGAGTGCTCTTCACTTCATTCATATTTTTAGCCTGTCCCTCACTCCGGTATAGTACAAAGTACACAGCCGGTATGTTAATTTTAGCACGTGTCAGTCGTGTTCCGGTCGCGTTCATTGCCTATTGTTGCAAATAAATTTGCTTCTCAATCCTATTTTCTTTTATGCCTATTACTTAAGATGCTAAAAGTTTACCAGTCAAACACACTGCATATTATTAGGTACTTAATAGATGGACTGTGTAACGGCGACAGTGTGAAATAGGGATACAATATGCCAATAACACGAATTTTGTACAACTGATATTAAAGTGGATTTTGGCCGTCTTACCGCCGGCTCAGTTCGGAAGCCGTTTAAGAACGATAAATTGTTAACTGAGGGGTTAATTTCCCAGCTGTTCGAAAACGGTTTTTAATTAGATAAGAAATATATAAGTCATGAGCAATGTGGCAAAAATATCTTGGAAAAATAGATATTAGCTCATAGGTAAACAAGGTAAACAGGGATCAGGGTTTATACTATGACTTAAGGGCTTTAGCTGTGATGTGAACAACAACTGTTCATTGTAGTGCAGGCTAGTACTGCCGTTAAATATGTCGTGGTCGGTCTTACCAACCTAAGAATGCCAAAATAAAATAGTTTTCATTCCATTCCGAAACTATTTTTAGTTGATAAATATTGATTGGTCCTATCATTCTCTACCGCAACGCGGCTTTCCTTCCGATAGGGACAGAATAAGACTACCACTATAATTACCGCCAAATCCAATCAAGGGTGAAAACATGAGACTCAGTAAGTGTTGTTAATGGGGATCAGGTGTCTATTACCTTGTTAAACCATCCTCAACAAGAAACCGATGCGGTGAAAAAAAAAAAGGAATAAAGATGTTATTTCACCATTATTGTATGGGTAGTCTATGCTAACGCCGGGCTATATCGGTTTTCTCTGCATCGCTTTCATGTTTAGGCTAGGCTCAAGCCACACTGTACTTGCAATCAGTAAACACGCCCTAAAAGAACAATACTTTATTTGAATTTCCATTCAATTTGCTTTGTGGCGGCGGCACGCACCCTAATCATTGATTACACTTGGCTGAGCACTAGAAATACTAGCATTATGAAGGCAACCAGCGAAATAGAACCCTCTCGATATATCATAGACGCCTGTTTTGGAACAGAAATGGAATCTCGAATCGTATGTTAAGTTTTCAAATCCGTTTTGAAAGAGCGAGATAAACCGCTTCGTTTAACTCTTAATTGAAGTTAATTGCCTATCGAAGAACCACTCAGTTCAATGACCGAAATTACGTAATATATCTGTGAACACTGAACACTATTTCAATGCGTTAAGTTAATTTTGCTGCCTGCTCAGGTGTTTCCTAGTTCCCTGTCGTTGAGAAATTTTAAATTCTTAATTTTATCCGCGACTTTATTTAGAGAAAGAGAAAGATCGTGATTCTAATTATCCTTACAGATAACAATTTGTACTTAAGCAAAAACAAAGCAATTGAGTTTAGTTCAGTATTGGGGTCAACAGGCTTAATATGTTTAAGAGTGGCTTTGATTGTATTTCCTAACCTTTTGGACTACCTTAAGAGTAGTTTTGTTAATTTGGGTGTCGGTTTTATTCACCACTCTCTGCGCTGAGGTCCCATTTACCGGGCCCTGGCAATTTGCAAGAGAGCAGATCGAGAACAACTAGAGCGTTTATATTTTTTTATCTCTACCATTGTGAAAAGTGTAACATGTATTATTAAGTTTAGTAATTTTTGCTTAGCTTTGTACATAGACTGTTAGGAAAGTCCTTCTACTTGTTTATTTAGTACCACTCGGATGAAGGACTTTTTCTACTTCATTGGCGCCAATTTTATCCACCCAAAAACGGGTAGCTGCGCTTCGACCTATCACAGTTGTCATGAATATCCCTTGGGGACAGAATTGTCAACGCAACGTGACTTGCGGTTGACTATAAGTTCCCGTGGCATGTCAGCGTCTTACGTAGGCGTAAGAGATTGTTCAGAACAACAGTTGCAGGAAATTTGGTTAAAATAAACGGCACGCAATGCGTGCAGAAGCGATGAGATTTAACTACCATTTCTAAAATTCTGGCTAGAAAGTTGGAACATAAACAAACAAACGGATGCTTAAACATAACTAGAAGTAACGGAAGGTACATCCTGTGTCTGGAGTGAGGAGAAGTGAAGAGAATGAAACAAGACAAAAAAATAATGCATAGAGGAGTGACGGGAGTGAGCAAAATCCTTTCTGTTGTTTTAGTTGATGTTGTTTATAATTCAATGCAATAAAGTCAAAACTCCTGAATAGCACCGAAAAAAGTAATTTGTCTCCCTTAACTTTTAATTATCAGCTATTTAGCCAATGTTTGCAGCCTTCAATAAGCATCTATTCAGAAGAGTTTCAAGTCATACTCATGTAGGCCAAAAAACACATAATTCAGAAGCAGGTAAATCAAAGATTAATAACTAAACGCTCCAATGCACAATAAAGGAAGAGGTGGCCACTGGTCTAGAAACTACTGTCAAGCAAGTTGTTTCAGAGCGAGTTGTCCGTATTTAGTTCAATATTCAAGCATGATCTGCACCAAAGTTTTATTCTTAAAAGACACAAAAACGCATTTCATTGAAACATATATGTAAGAAATATATTTCAAAAGCCACCATTTTCTGGTTCTTGTTTGAATACAGCTGATATTTGTCTACCCTGTGTGCCTGGTTTCTGATGCAAAATATGGCCAAAAGGATCATTGTTTGATGTACACACCATTGTAATGATCAAGGATTGAATGTTTTTTGTTCAATCACCCGTCGTTTAGTGTAACATTTTGGCATACTACAACATAGATACAGTAAAAACCCACGTGCAAGAAGCTACATATTTTGAAGTCTGGCAAAATTTGTTCTTGTATCTTGGCGTAGTTATTGGCAATTTAGGCTAAGTAGGTTTTTAATTAGGTTCTTAATTTCTATGAAGGAGATATATGAGTTGATTACCAGAAAAATAAATATACCTACAAGGTTTCAAACCGTTTGGTCCTTGAATATACGGTATTTATTCACAATTGTGTTATTTATTTTCTTGTAATGTAAATTTGAAATCTCAAAGTCACACTCTTAAGCTAAAACTTTAATCATAATTTAAGGTAATTCCTCTGAAATAAAAGTGACAATAAATTTTTGTTCAAACTTTGTCCACGAAGTATTTGTCACATGATAACTTCAATTTTGAAATAAAAAAGGGGGTGCCCATGCTCATTAAGGAGCAGTGAGGCATTGGAAATGCCCCATTTTGGCATTATTTAATGTTTATTATAAGAACGCATTCCAAGTAATTGTAAAATCTTTGTGAACCCAGACTCATAAGAACACGCATTAAACTACAGTCAATACATTGTGTCAGACACAAGTAAACATTTTAAGTTTGATTCAGGCAGAAAGCTAAATCCTTGATTAAAAATTTGAACCAAATTTCTTGATGTGGTTATTGACTGCAAAATAGAAAAGACCACAGTGTACCTGCTATTTTTCTTATTTATTCAATTTTCAGTTAACAATAAAGATTAGCGAAAAAACTGAGCAACGACGTTTCGGTGTCATCCTGGCACCATTTTCAAGTTAAAAAATATTTGTGCGAAAAGTAAACTAATTTATACCAATGGTAGAGGTGCGAAATTGAATAAATTAACATTAAGATAGCTGTTCAATGTTCATGTTCATTCCAATGAAGTGTCAAACACTGGTAATGAGTTCAGTGTCTGTTCAAAGCCTAAACAAATACTTTTGCGCGAATAGAGTCTGACTGTGTGTTAAGGCTCGGTTTCTTCTTGTGAATCCACAACATTTCGTGGATCAAGCAATCGAACTTTCCCTGACATTTCTTTAGGATCTTAAAGTTGTTAGTCAGGTCACCAACTATATCAACTCGGTGTTTATTTTGAAGGTGTTTTCCGATGGCGGTAAATCGGTGTTCCTCAATGCGCTTGTAAAGATGACGGCTAGTGTAACCGACGTATTCTGCATCACACAGATCACATATATAGTTATAAACAACGCACTGTTGATTGATCAAAGGTGGTTTTGGCTCTTGTACTTTGAGATCATCGCCAATTTTACGGCTTCTGAACACCGGCTGTAGTTTGTGATCAAGTTTATTACTCAAGTCCGAGAGATTAATTTATTCAATTTCGCACCTCTACCATTGGTATAAATTAGTTTACTTTTCGCACAAATATTTTTTAACTTGAAAATGGTGCCAGGATGACACCGAAACGTCGTTGCTCAGTTTTTTTCGCTAATCTTTATTGTTAACTGTATTTCCAAATTTAATCTTATAAGTATTCAATTTTCAGCAATAGAAATTAGATCAGTCTTTTCTCACGCAAAGCTTATGATTAGTTGATTACAATGACTGGAAAAAAATTGGGGTGCCCATGCTCGTTGGTGAGTTAGAACCATTTTTCAACTGACAGAGCTCAATATCAAGGCAAATCCGTCATGTTTTCAATATGCGCGTGCACGAGCGCGCGCTAATGACACCATAAATTATGCGCAGTAAGGATGCGCAATGCAAATGTGAGGAATGACCTTAACTGTGACCCACGTACATATATATAAGAGCCTGCTTGATTTTGCTTGGTTAAACAGGCTCTTATGTTTTTGGCTAATAAAATAGCAAATTTCTGCCAGCAGATTCTAAAAAATACACCATTAGGTTCTTACATAAATACATGCGTGATTTTACTGTGACATACATCTGGGAGGATGATCAACAGCCTCGGTCATCACTGTCTTGACTAGTGAAACATACATTGCATCTTGCATACATGTTTGTTACTGTCTATAGTTCAATACTTGTAAATGCACTGATAGCTATGTGAAGTAAGACCAATACACTATCATACCATTTCAGCGTTCTGCAAATAGAATAGAAGGGGTGAATTAATGATCAGAGTAAAATATTATGTATAATCATTTTCAACCATTAACTAGAAAATCATTATTTCCAAAATAATATTATAAAACATTTAAATATATCACATCACCTCATTGAATCACTTATAAGATACGACTTCTTAAAGTTTTGAAGGTATTGCATCATTTCCTCTTTTTTATTTACAAAAACTTCAACAGCATAGCTGTTCAATTTTCAGTATGATAGCCATGGATATCTCAAGAGTGGGCATGACCCTTGTTTTAGAAGCACAAAACCCCGGATTTATTTCCATATCACCGGCAAACCAAGTCATTAAAGCGGCAATATAAAATCACTTTGAAACTCAATGTTATTTGGAGGATCTATTGTCCCAGTAAATAAAAACGTAAACAACACACAGAACAGAACCTTTCGTTACGTTATCAAATGCGATCTACGTTCGAGCAGAGCAAAGATTTCGGACAGCTCACCTTTTTAATCCTTTTAAGAAACTGCCTTCTGGTATGTCCAATCTCGACAGTGGCGATACTTTCAATACCTATATCTACAAGCTCTACACTAAGTTTCGATGTGCTTGTGAGCTCAAATTTATCCGACAATGGATAAAATACTACAATCACTCCAGTCCCGGTGCGTGCGTTTAAAAACTGGAATTCCAAACAACACTTTGTCGATGCTACAAGCCGCCGAAAAACGATTTCACTCGATCCCGAAAACTCAAGATGGCGGTTTTCAAGGAAACAGTTTTTTTTTAGTTCCCAGTTCTCCTCGCTTCGATTCGGAATACATCGTGTACGGCGTAAGCGGGACACCATTTATCCAAAAGAATGCTGTATGTCAGGTTTAATCGATGACGTCACAGTCATCACTTAGAAATATATTGATCTGTTCCTCAATTCAAGTCAAGGACTCGCAAAGGTAATCTGAGGCGCCAGTTGCAAGTCACGCTACTCCTCATTATTATTATTATTATTATTATTATTATTATTATTTTGCGCGAAACCCTTCAAGCGAGACAAGTCGACCTCTCGCATCCTCGTCGCTCCTTCGGCTGCTTCGCGACCTTCACAACACTGGTTTGTGGCCTAAAATCTCGCAGTTCGCTTCGCATGCTTAGCTATTCTACCCTGAAGTCCATGCGGTCGACTTGTGGCAAGTCTATTTTGTATTCTGCTTTGTTATGAAGTCTTTCTATTAAAATTTAGGTAAGGACTTTCAATCTTCGTGTATTTTTTGTCCGCTAATTTGTCTGTCCGAGCTAATTTGTTTCGGAGCTGTCAATCATTTTCAATATCACCGCTTTGCACTCAATTCACTTTTCTGCACTAATGACTGGGATTAATTGACATGTTCTTAGCCAATCAGAACGCTAAAATTGTAGCTTATATATTATTAATATATTAGAAACTCTAATTATCATCGTTAATTGTTACGAGGCCGGTACAAAGTACGACCAAATACGACTGGGTACAGAGAAAAAAGTGAGAAAAAATTAAACTGAATAACTAGATATACTCAAATTTAAAATTGTGCAAAGCGTTCTTTTACAAAAATGATATAACTTTTTATCCTTGAACCTTCCAGCAGAATCAATAACAATAAATCTATTACGTAATTCGCCGGCAAATAGGCGAAAGGCATTCTGCTTGGTCAAGACTTTATTCATGTATATAAGACTAAGTGGAACTAAGTATTCTTAGCTTTACTTAAGGAAATCTAAACGTTTTCTCCATCATGATCTGATAGGCTAAATGAATCAATAAACGACGAGGGGGAAGTTGTTTTTTCAGGCATTAAATAAACACATGGTGCAAATTATATAACTGTGGCGGTAGTTCTAACAGGCCAAAGATAGGAGGTCCGACTGTAAAAGCATATAGATATATGGGTCGTGGTCTCGATTTCAAGTAATTAATTAGCAATAAAAATTGAGCTACAAAACAAACCTGCGAGTGTTGATTTTCTTCACTTAATTCACATTTTAGCCTAGCTGCCGCTTACTTCAGTGTAGTACAAAGTACACAGTATCTTAATTTTAGCACATGCCACATGCGGTCACTTTTCCTGTTGATCGATGCAAATAAATTTTCCACTCAATTTTCTTTCTTCAATGTCTATTTTTTTAAGGTGCTAAAAGTTTACCAATCAAACTGTATTATATTAGGTATTAAATAGACCGATTGTGGGACGACGATCGCGTGAAATAGGAATACGACATGCTAATAACACGAATTCCACACAACTGATATTATAAGTGGACTTTGGCCCACTAACCGGGGCCCCGTCTCAGCTTGGAAACCAATTCCTTACCCACCCCCACCGATGAAGTGTTAGCCGAGGGGTTCATTTCCAAGCTGTTTGAAAACGGTATTCAAGATAAGAAATATAAAAGTCATAAGCAATGTGGTAAGAATATTTTGGAAAAATATATATTAGCTGATAGGCAAACAAGGTAAACTGGAATTAATGTTTACACTAACTATGACTTAAGGGCTTAAGCTGCATGTATTGTGAACAACACCTGTTCCGCTTTATAGCAGTAGTACTGCCGTAAGGGTTAAATCTGTTGTGACCGGTCATACCGACCTGAGAATCTCGTGAGTAATTTTGATTTCATCCCAAAACTATTTTTAGTTGATAAATATTGATTTTCCTATTATTCTCTACTCCAAAGTTGTTTTCCTTCAGTGGGTGTATCGATTATAATGAATAAAATGAACAATACAATTGCCGCCAAATCCAATCAAGGGTGAAAGTATGAACCGTAGTAAGCGTTGTTAAAGACATCACGTGTCTATTACCTTGTTAAGCAAGAGAACCGATGCGGTGAAAAACGGAATAAAGATGTTATTTTACCATGACTGAAGAAGTGGGCTCTATTGGGCCACTGAAAATATGACGGTAACAGCACTATATACTGTTATTTTTGTTTTGTTTCGGAAGCCAATATCTCGCTAGCCAACATTTATATCGGCTTAATTGAACTGATTGATGTAGGCAGCACTTCTAAGTGAGACATATTGTCAGAGATTGTCAGAAACTCTCAGAAACTGAAAAAGACTGCCTTGCACTTGCATTGTACTTGCATTCTTAGAAACACTCGCACTTGAACATTGTTTACAACAACCCTGTTGTTGCTTTTTCAAGATCATAAGTCAGTATTCGAATCTCGGTTGAACAATACCTGTCAAGGATCGGCTTTTATAACCATTTTCGTGAATGCAAAGGATTCCTTATCGCATTTCAAGGGTCAGTTATAGAATATGATGTGCGTGGCGCCAGTTACAGGCAACGATGTCGGACTCCGGAAATTTTGCTACAATTCTCGGAACCAAGACGTTAATTCTCATTCCAAAATTGAAACAAGATGTTACACAATACAAAAAGTAGAATGAAGTGATGCTTTGGTTGACACAAATGATGTGCTACAGAGTGTATATTCCATCACTTATAAGGCAAACGCATGATGTGCAGGAAATTAAATATAAATTAACCCTACAATTTTTGATGTCATTGATTCGACCGTCATTTTCTGCCAATTAGAGCATCCATGAAATGGACACGCACCCCAACAAAACGTGAACGCTCTAAACGTAAACACAATCTAAAAAATTTCTTTTGAGTGGCTTCCAGAATAACTAGCTTGTTCGTTTCAACAAACTTCAACCTAAAACACTTACCATGATATATCAAAACAAATATTTTGGAGGGATTATCAAAGTTTAAGATAAGGATACTATTCCAAATAACTAAAATCCTATTTTCTAATTAAAATTCCTTAAATTACTCCAACTGTGATTGCACAAAGTCATTAAAATGAGTTTAAAAAGCTCGCCTTTGAAAAGTGTTAAATAGAGTTCACATGGGAAAGCGCTTTAGTAAGCACAAAGAGGCTAGGAAAACAGAAACAGCTAACACATCTCACTCAAAACCCTACCGTGACAATCAAACCACAAAACTATAAGAATATCATCTATAATTTCCAGGTCAAATGCATATCATTCTTTTAAGTCTCGGACTTTCGCCTGCCAACCTCTTCAGGCCTTCAAATTTAATCAATGAATATCCCCTCTCTCTTGTCTCGGACTCTCTTGGTTAGAAGAGGTAATAAATAAACATTGTGAGTTTACCCTTCTCTTCAAAACTTCTTCTAATCTATAGCATATGAATATTTGCTACATGTTATTTTTAGAACTACTCGGATAAAATCGGTACCCAGGGATTTTATGTAGCACGATATTTTAATTTGGCAAATAATAAACCATGCAAAGACCTTCATTGATGTAAACCTTTCCTCTAAAGGTCTTTCACAACTGAACACATTTCTCGTCCAAAGAAGGCACAACACTGCGACAACGGTGCAGAAGTGACGTAAAAGCGGCGCTAGCGTACTCGCGAAAGCAGACTATACCTACTGTCTGAACACACTAACAGATATAGCTTACGTTGCAGGCGCAAACGGGGAAGGGATGGGGATCGGGTGGCGAAAGGAAGCCCGTTTCCAGTAAGTGGCCCAGTTTAATTTCCTTAACCCGTAAAATTAAAAAAAGCGAAAAGAACGCTACGCACACACAAGTAGGCAGTGCGGACCTATTTATTATATCGCTTCAAGCTCAAACCACACGGTACTTTCAATAAGTAAACACGCGCTAAAATAGCAAAACTTTATTTGAATTTCCATTCAATTTGTTTTGTGGCGGCGGCACCCTAGTCATTGATTACACTTGGCTGAGCACTAGAGAGACTAGCATTATGAAGGTAGCCATGCAAAATTGAACCTTCTCAATATTTCAGTGAACGCCTTTTTAGAACAGAAATGGTGGAACTTCAATATCGAATATTTAGGTTACTTTTTCCCTTAAGCTTATTTTTTCAGAACCTTTTTCAAAGAGCGACATGAACCGCTTCGTTAAACTCTTAATTTAAGTTAATTAGTTTCCGAAGAACCACTCAGGCAAATGTATGACCTAGATTCATATCTCTGTCAACATTGTTTCAATGTGTTAAGTTATTTTGCTGCCTGCTCAGGCGTTACCTAATTTCCTGTCGTTGAAAATTTAAATTCTTGATTTTATCAACAACTTTATTGAGAAAAAAAAATTAAAAAAAGCATGACCTTATTCTGACCACTTCGATTAACGGAGGAAATGTACAATGATTTTTAAAACAGGTTTCTGCAATCACAATCACCGATACTACCACTCTAACCAGCCACTTAAAATTGATTCGGCAACATTAAAATCTCATTGGAAATTGCGTCGACTGAATAAATGTAAAATCCGCTAAAAAGGGATGTCATGGATAAGTAAAGAAATGTAGTCAACGGCTATTTAACAATCAGAACTTATATGAACTTATATATGACGGAAAAAAAGGAAAGCAAGTCAAAAGATCGTGATTCAGTTTCTACTTACTGATAAGAACTTTGTACCTAAGCAAAACAAAGCAATTTATTTTAGTCCATTATTGGGGTCAACAGGTTCAAGACTTTGAAGACTGACTTTTATTATCTATTACTTTGATTTGTTAAATGACGTCTACTCAAGTAAAGATGGAGAAGCATAAATGATCTATGATTTCGTTTGTTCCATATGCTTGAACTTTCTACCTATCAAGTTTTTTGTTGAGTATTTCTTTAAAAAACCTCGCTTCCAATTACCGAAGAAAGGTCATTTATTTAGCATATAAATGATTTAATGCTCCTGCCTTATGGTCAATGAATCTGTTCAGGCTTCCGGTCAGGTGATAGTAATACGATCTTGCAATTTAACTCCCCGTTATAAGGCGCAGATGAGCTATATTCATCCTTCATTTCTTAAGCATTCAAGGCGAAACCAACTACACTTTTCCCACCTACCCATCCCTGTTTTCCCAGACAAAGTTACTATCAGCGCACGTTCAGGTATCCCCTCACATCGGCTGGGAGTAGTTTCATTTAAAGTAAGCTCCATCTGAATTGCCATAGATGTTACTAAAAATAAACGGCCACTTCGGTGGCCAAAAGATGGCAGAGAGTGTCACGTGATCTCTCTTCTTAACCAATACACTGAGTGCGGTTTATGCATCACCGGACATAAATGTAAATAACCCGCGAGATTAGGCATAAATGGGGTAAGATTGGCCCATAATATCTCTTATGCGAACATGGTGACCCATCATTTTTGTTTTGTATTTTTTGAAACAGTCAATGGTAAGAAACATTCAGACACAGTTTCAAAAAAATCGTTCGACAACTTTTATTTCTGAGGAAGCACCTTAACTGACCCACACTCGATACGGGACTTTAATTGGTGAATTCCTGACGCAGTCAGAATAAGATAATGCCCATCCGAGCTGAGGTTGACCAAATCTGTCAGGCTCTACCAAAAATCGTGAAAAATCATGTCTTCGCCAGATTTTCAGTTTTTGATAAACGTGTCCACGCTTGAAAGGCAACAAATTACTTGTTTACTACAAAATGTCAACCGTATAAGACATTTCACATCTTTTGTTCAAGGAAAAGCACATGTTTACAACATGATCTTTCGTCATCAGCTATTTGATAGTGAAATGTTGCCTCAGGTACATTGTTACTTGTATCCTTCATCTTTTTGCGCAATGGCAGTTGTTGCTGAAGTTCCATCTCCTTCGACAAGCGATGCTCCTTTTCGATACACAAGAATGAAGGGCAAAAAAAAGTTTTCAAGTATTGTATTCGTCCTTGTTTCTTTTTTACTCCCAGAGAACACCAGATTTGGTAATTGCATCACACCAGAAAACTGGCTACAGGGTTGTTTCGTGGAACAAGCGATGGATCATTTGAGAATTTTGGCATAGCAATAAGCATGAGAACAGCAACGGCTTCTGAAACGTTAGACAGTATCGTCAATGCGCTGCACCACGTTCGAAAATACATCATCAAATTCTCCACAGCCGAGGCGAAGGAGAGCAAGGAGAAATTCCCCGAAAACGCGAATCCTGGGCGGTTTGATAAAATATTCAAAAGAATGAACATCTTCAGGCATATGTCACTAGCTGGCTATGGAACCAGAACACACATGGCAGAAAACAGCTTTTCAGACTTGTTCCAACAACCTTGCGCCTCCATTGACTGCAAAACGCAAATAATTTAATCGACTATAAAGAACTAAGACAATTATTAAAATAGTTAAACAGTAATAATAAAAAAGGAGAATAAATAAAATAAAAAAAAAACAATAGAATGGAAACAAAATTAAAAAAAAAAAAAAACATATACAAAAGCCAGTTACTGTAACGTAGTTAGACTTTTATAAAAACATGCTGATAGTCTGATTTTTTGGTGAAACCAATTACGTTTTACAATTAACAATTTTACAAAACTTTTCTTGTTGGTGAACAATGCCATTACATTATGGATATTATGCAACAGTCCTTGACGTCGCCTATCTCATCCAGGTCGACATTACTTTAATCTTTAGTCATGGCTCGAAATCTCAGAGTGGTGATCCACATCATGATAGTTAAAGGGGTAGGTCACTCCAAAAACCGTGTATTTTTTTCCATCACCAATAAAAAGTTCACATTGAGTTGGGTTACTCACCGTTGTTTTAGCTTCTGAACTGGATGTGATCCTTATGAAAAAGAAGTGAAAAGTTCGACACCGGGAGCCGCCATTTTGAAAGGATCTTGAAGGCCAGGCCGCATATACCTGACGTCATTCCGTCCGAGAATGTGTTTGTTCGTTTGAGCTTTAGTATGGCTGCGCTTGAAGCTAGAACGTGCTAGTGATTCCGGGGATGATAATAATCAAGTTGAATGGAACGATTGGTTGGAAAATGCTCTGTGGTGTACTTGTGAGAGATGTGCAGCCATGCCGACGCAAAGAGAATGTGTTTGTTGCCGAGAACAGCCGGAGTAGGTCACCAAGATGGAAGGTACATTTTACAGTACAATTGCAATGGACGCAGTTAGCGGAAGAGGAAGTTTCTTTTTAATTGTGTATTGCTCTCAGAATTGAATTGGTGGCTTAAATAAATCCCCAGTATAATGCTTTTGATCTGATTTGTCTCCATTTTTATTTTACTGGCGGTTCAATGCGGAGGGAGTTCTGGTATCACAGAAACTGACGAGGTTTCAATGGTGTGTTTAAATCGGGCGAATGCTTTCCACCTCACAAGTCCGTGTTTTTACTCATAAAATTTGGATACTTTTTGCCCGTGCTCGTACGTGTTTGCCAGGTTTCTTTACACGTATGGACTACGTGGACTCTTGTGAAATACGCAGTGACTTTACATGTAAGATGCGAAGTGAAATCGACGTCTTTGACGTGAAATGTGAAATTGACGACATTCCTTATCATTACATAAGATTTTTTGTGAGAATTGTAATTTGTATTGTTGGAAAGCTAAGCATATGTAATAGATTTTGGACAGAAGAAAAAAGTTTATGGAACTTTTACATGCGTAATTATCAGCTGATGAAGGAAAATTCACTCTGCTAGTGTGTTTATCCGTATCGCATGTGTCGTGTTTACTCGCCTCGTTACTTGACAAAGCATGCAGTAAAATTAAAGCTTCATTTTTTACCGTAGATTTGCTTTCATTAGCAACTGTAATTCCCAAAATGATGTGAATGCAAACACACTGTCCTTAATTAATGATGAATCGTGTTGATAAAATTGAAAACAAATTGTAACACATTTCAGACAAAATATTATTTACCTGCGGATATCGGATTGCGCTATAGCAGGAGTTGTTATCGGTAATTGTCGATATGTAGATAGGACTGATGTACAGTTAACTACTTCTTCCGATGTATTCCAAATCAAATTAGATAGCATTTAAAAATTTGTAAGTATTTTAACTCATCCCTGGCTGTCAAGGCCGATTATTAAACACGCTCTGATTTTGGCCCACACAAGAGATTTATAAAGCGAAAAAAAAAATACTTTTTCGATAAAAGAAAACCGTACCGGGTTAGTTTGACTTGTAATTTTAAAGAAATCTGCAGGGCATTTGAAGTTCCCACGGTACCCTAAGAAATTTAATATATCACTTCCAAAAAACGCATGCAGTCGCTATGCATCAATGAACACGAAAACACGAAAACCCCAGCGCCAGTCTACGAAATATAATGAATTAAAGCTTGTAACATAGAAGCTTTTTTTTATAAATACTGGTAAGACTGGTAAATGATGAAAAGAATTTCATTCAGCCATTTTCCCTGTTATTATAGAAAAAAAAAGCGGCAAACTGATTATACATGAAACTGACCCGTGATTCACGCCGTTTTAGCGTCTTTTTCGTGAAAATATATTGCCTGAGGGGTCGAAAATTTTTGGCGACTAAAATACTTGTGCTGGCGACCAAACCTGAAAACTTAGGGGCCAGCTGGCCCCAAGGTTTTTTCTTGAAATTCAAGCCCTGTCGTCCAGCGAGGAGCTTCAATTTCTTACGCGGAAATAATATTTACCCAATCAAGTCAACGACAGTTCTGCCGGGCGAAAATGTTTTTAAAAATGAAAAGTATAACTGATAGCTACCTCTTTTCGTTCCTTGCGATGCGCCGTTCGCTTGCAATACGTGCCTTTACAAGGGCCTTCCGTTGAAAAATTGTCGGAAAGCATTTTCTTCAATGACCTCCTTCTTGTGTTTTCAGCCACAAGCTCAAATCGGTATTGAGATTTGAAACAGTCGTCTGTGAAATGCTCGTTGCACACGTACACATTTTCGAGTTTTTTTGGCATGAATCTCTCATCCCGACGTAGCTGTTCGAACCACTTCTTTGGCAATTTTTTGTTCTTTTTAGGCAAGTTAAGGGAAGTCACTCCCCTTTCCCTATCCTTTTCGGTTCCGGTTTTACAGCCCGGGCCAAATTTTTCAGCTCACAACTGAATTTAGAACAGAAAAGAAGAGCATTAGCCTTTGAGCTTTGCGCCAATTCGGACGGAATGACGTCACGGATATGCGGCCTGGCCTTCAAGATCCTTTCAAAATGGCGGCTCCCGGTGTCGAACTTCTCACTTCTTTTTCATTAGGATCGCATCCACTTCAGAAGTTAAAACAACGGTGAGTAACTCAACTCAATGTGAACTATTTATTGGTGATGGAAAAAATCCACGGTTTTTGGAGTGACCTACTCCTTTAAGCAAGATGACTTGTTTCGCGGCTCTATAAAAGAGCGAGTGGTGCCATATCAGTGAATATCGTCATGGCACATATGTTACAAGACTGATTGGTTTAGTCTCTTGACATGTTATACTACGATGAAAATTCTTGCTGGTGTAAAATAATTCCATGGTGTCTCTGCACACTGTTTTGATCATATGCTTTTCTTCTGCTGAATTTTTTTTTCTTCCGTAAACTGTTGCAAATTTGAGACTCTGGTCAGGACTTCTAAACCTCATTTGTTTACCATTGTATATAGCGGGCATTGGTCCCTACCCTACCAAATTTACCTTTCCCTATCCAGTTTGGTTGATGCTAAGGCATGTGGCTAAGACCTTTATGGGACCTCCAGTCGGTCAAAAGACATTCCAGCGTTATTCCTTCACATTTTTGGAACGTATCGTCTATGGTAATTCTTTCAACGTTTTCGGTCATGTTTTCCTCTTGTCAGGTGTCTTGCTAAATTTTCGTAGAACTGAAACTTGCACATGCCAAATAACCTCTGAAACGCTACAAACCTGGTTTCTTCGACAACGTAAATACATGCTTACAACTAAGGTTAAACAGTTATATCCTTACAATCTAGTATATACAGAAAAAAAGAAACAACAACAATAGCAATAACAACAACTTAAAACTATTTTTCCCATAATCCTAGAAACAAATCTAGTTTCTAATAAAATTTACAGGTATCGAAAGTAAGTGAGAGTTGCGAATTCAGCAAGGGGAATACGTTTATATTCCTTTTTATAAAGGAAAAACACTTGAGTTCTTTTTTTTTTTTTTTTTTTTTTTATCTTCTTACCTTTTAAGTAGGTCTTTCCTCTGTCAACATTGTTTTAATTTCTGTCATGACTCACTATCTCAATGCGGTGGTCCAGGTACTGATAGGCCAGCAAGTCTGGGTTGTTCTTTATTCCGCATTAAAATAATAATAATAATATTAATAATAATAATAATAATAAATAAATAAATAAATAAATAAATAAATAAAATACCATTCCATCTCTTTTGACTATCGATGGTCCTCTTGAACAGATCAGAATGCTGGACAGCAATTTTCAAGTTCACGCACTGTCTTCGTTCTTATTTACTCCGAGTGAACATTAGGCGTGGGCACTTTATTCCCCCCCCCCTCCCCCCCCCCCCCAAAAAAAAAAAAAAATCCTGGTTTTATTACATACTGAGACACACGATGAATCATAAAAAAAAAATGTACCAATCATGCAGCCTCTAGTCATTGCCTAATACACAGCGTACCAGCGTTATTCCTTCCTCTTTTTCATGAATGTATCCTACATGGCATTTTTTCCCACTCTTTTGATCTTGATCTAATTTTTTCTAAACTTTTGTACAGCTCAAACTCTGCTCATGGCACGCATCCTGTCAAAACGCTACAAAACCTGGCTTTCTCAAAAAAAAAAAATTACACCCGTTTAAAACTACTATCCTTATAATTTAGTGGGAGCGGAAAAAATAAATAACTACATAAAATTAACAAAAATATTTGTTTCAGAAAAGTACACATAAAACATTTATCTAGTTTCTAAAAAAAAAACAAAAAAAAAAGAACAATAAGTATCGAAATTAAGTGCAAGTAAAAAAATTGTTACAGAGAAATGAGTTCATATCCCGTTTTGTAAAGGCAAAAAGAAAAATTGTCTTCCTGATTTTTAGTAGGTCTTTCTTCAGTCTTAGCCGACAACAAAGAAAAGTGCAAAATGGCCTGCTCAGGTACATCAACATTTCTGTAATCTCGGCACTCATGGTTCACAATCTCAATGCGGTGTTCCACATACTGATAGTCCAGCAAGTTTGCGTCGTTCCTTGTTCTGCATGGGAAACAATATTAGGATTCCATCTCTTTTGACTACCAATGGTTCTATTCGACAGATTAGAATGTTGGGCAAGAATTTCCATGTGCATTTACTCTCTTCTTCCTCTTTTCATTCCCAGTGAACATGAGTTGTGGGAGCTGTGTATCATCCAACACACAATGAATCGTTCATCATTCGAAAATGCAGACATCGTAACAACGATGAAAAACAACTGCTCCTGAAACGTAAGACGACATCGTCAATGTTTTGTAACACATTAATTTCAAAGGACGTGATGAAATTTTCTACCAACAAGGCAAAGAAGAGCAAGAGGTATTCAACGGAAAACACAGATTTTCGGGTTTCTTCAGAGACTCATCCAAGCTACTCCGTCGACGACAGGCCTTACTTTAATTAAGGGTTATTTTTTTTTTTAATTAAGCGCGCAGATAAACTTCAGTGAAAAACATTAAAGAATTATGTGAGGTATACATGAATATGTGGGGTTGCTCAGCGTCACGATTCTTGTAGGGTCAAGGCTTGTTAACAAATTACAGGTAAATGTTAAAAATATTGTTAAAAAGACGCTTAATGGCGATGTAAATCAACCGACGTTTTGGCATTACTGCCTTCTTCAGGGTGTTTAAGCTGCTCAGTGTGTTAACAAATTACCTTGTCCAAATAAACTGTTTCCATGTTTATAGCACGAGAATATAGCTCTGTGTGTTAAGCAGATGTGCTATGAAAAGTCCTATAAGAACATTTTTTTTTTAGTCCTGGCAGATATTATGCCTAATCTAGAGGAAGGTAATTTATCCATACATTTTTATTATTGGGCGAAGTATACATCCAGGTGTTGGTAAGTTTCGCCATTTCCAAAATTTGTTGAATTAATACGCATTCCGCGGCCTTGGCGACTGTGAGATAATCAGGAAAGCAAAGAAAGTGGAAACTTTGTTACTTCTGGGCTATCTGAAGGGTTCATCCTCCATAATGGCAGTTATTTCTTCTCTTATGCCATAGGAAGTTCAATCTTTTTTCGGCTACCGATGGTCCTTTTCGACAGATCAGAAGGCTGGACAAGAATCCTCATGTACATGACCTGTCTTCGTCCTTCTTTTTTTTTTTTTTTAAACCGTGTGAACACTAGATGTGGGAACTGTATTCCAACACTGAATACTGGCTGTCAGGCTTTACCTTTTCATACAGGAGGCATTGCAATAAATGTGATCATTAAAACTGCTTCTGAAACGTCAACGAACTGAACCACATACGAAGGGATGTTATCAAGTTCATTGTCACCAATGCAACGAGAGCAAGAAGAAGTCCGCGGAAAAGAAACAGGGCAGAACTGGAGATGTGTCTCCAACAGGAACTAGAGCACATATGACAGCCAAAAACGTTTTTGTCAGTTTAACCTACAACAACTTTATGCGTCTACTATCTGCAATTTCTAAGAACGCTAAATAAGGAAATATCTTTAAAACATATCGATAAAATAGTGTACACATAAACAAAAGACGTTACAGTGCAGTGTAAATAACACAATCAAGACTAAATACAACAAGCAAACAAAATATGGAAACAAATTTGTCACACAAAAAAAAGAAAGAAAGAAAAACATATGCAAAACAAGTGTATGATAGTCAGAGTTTTATAATGATTCTTGGAGCCAAAGATGATGAATGAAATCACGTTAATGTTTCTGCCGTTGGTGATGGCAGTTTGGTTAACGCCGGATTTAAAATTTTGCAGACCTTGGCCTGTTCCCCAGTGAACGAAGCCACCACATTGTTAAAATTATGGCAGCAGTCATACGGCTACTTCCCTCTCCTGTCCAAAATTTCCAATGCTGTCAAAAGACTTCTACATCTTTCCAAGTATCAGTGACATTCTAAGTGATGAAAAACACCTCTCCACTGGGAGTTAAAAGTACTGTGGTTAAAAACAGGTTGTCTCAAACGGATACGTTTTTTTCATTGTTCCATTCAATTCTTCTTTTAAATCAGGCCTTTTTTGTTGGTGACGTCAAGATGTACATTGTTATAATCTTAATTTTTCCATGGCTCAAGATCTCAGTTTGGAACTCCACATCGAGATAGTGAGGCAAGATGACGTGCTTCTATGGTCTGCCTCTTTTAAGGAACAAATTATGACATATTAGTGAACATCGGTTACATCATCTGGTCCTTTTTCTCCCATACCTACAGTTACCGTCCACTTCTGTCGGTCGTAAGCCACCCTTTTGGCCTGCTACCAACTCATGTTGCAAAAAACAATAATTGAGACATAATAAGAGTTTATAATGATCTTTCAAGCAAAACGATCATGAATGAAAACAATGGTAATACTTCTACTTTTTTGTGAAAGCAATTTTGCTGTACGATTTTTAATTTTTTAGAGCTTACCTTGTACCCCAGTTAACGATGCTATCACCTTATGAAACCTATGGCAGCAGTCCTCGATGACGGCTACCTCGCTTCCCTGTCCAAACATTTACAAGGCTGTGTTACTGACTTCTACATCTTGTCAAGTGTCCATGACAATGTAAGTGAAAAACACCTCTCCATTGGGATTTGAAGGTATCGTGGTTTCAAACAGATTGTCTCAACTGGAGAAACTCAGGGTTATTTTTCGTGACGTCTTCCTTTTCAACCTATTTTCTTCCATTTGTTAAAACATGAATGTGCATAGTAGACACGCCATCCATTTCATCCGGGTGGACGTTGTTATGATCTCGTCAGGAGAGACGGCATGATTCTATGCTCTATAAAGGAACACATGGTGGAATATCAGTGAACATGGACTGGGTACATGATGAAAATTCTTCCTTGCGTAAAAACAGTCTATGGTATATCTGTCCACTGTTTTGATCATATGTTTCTCTTCTAATGAAATTTTTTCTTTCGCGAACTTTTGAAAAGTTCAGACTCTGCTAAAGGCCTCTAAACTTATTTTATTTACCATTGTATATATAGCGGGCATCGTCATTGTTCTCTTCCCTACCAAATTTACCTTTCCCTATCAATATTGGTTGCTGTTAAAGCAGGCGGCTAAGATCTTCATGCAACCTCTAGTCGTTCAGTAGACATTCCAGCGTTATTCCTCCGCATTTTTGGAACGCATCGTCTATGGCATTTCTTTCAACTTTTTCGGTCATGTTTTTTCTGTTTTCGGTTGTCTTGCCAAATTTTCGTAGAACTTAAACTCTGCTAATGCAACATAACCTCTGAAATGCTACAAAACCTGGTTTCTTCAACAACGTAAATGCATGTAATAAAACAAACATAAAAAACAATATATCCTTGTAATCTAGTACGTACAGAAAAAAAGAAACAACAACAATTTAAAACAATTTTTCCCATTACCCTAGAAAAAGTTTGTAATAAATTCTCTATTCCATCAACATGGTCCTAATCTCTGTCATGGCTCACAATCTCAATTCGATGATCCACATACTGATAGTCCTGCAAGTTTGTGTCGTTCTTTGTTCTAATTTACTCTAAACTTGTGTACAGCTCAAGCCCTGCTCATGGCACGTATCATCCCAAAACGCCACAAAACCTGGCTTTTTCAACAAAATTACATCCGTTAGCAACTAATTAATATCCTTGTAATCTAGTGGGTACAGAAAAAAAACAAATAAATAAAATATTAACAATAGTATTTGTTTCAGAATAATACAAATATAACATTTATCTAGTTTCTAAAAATATCAATGACTATCGAAATTAACTGCAAGTAACGAATTAATTCAAGAGAAATGAGTTCACATCCCGTTTAATAAAGACGGCAGAAGTCTTCTTTTTCTCTTTGTCGTCCGCATGATTTTTATTAGGTACTTCTTCAGTCTTATTCGACAGCATAGAAAAGTGCAAAATGGCCTCCTTACGTACATCAACATTGTTGTGATCTCTGTCATGGTTTACAATCTCAGTGCGGTGGTCCACATACTGATAGTCAAGCAAAATTGTGTCGTTTTTTGTTTTGCATAGAAAACAATATTACGATTCCATCTCTTTCGACCACCAGTGGTCCTACGCAATAGATCAGAATGCTCGACAAGAATGTTCATATATATGAACATGCATTGTTTTCGTCCTTTTTTTTTTGTTTTGATGAACAACGACTGTTTCTGAAACATTAGACGACATTGTCAATGTATTGTAACATATTTGAAAGGGCATGATAAAATTTCCACCACCAAGGCAAATAAGAGCAAGAAGTATTCAACGAAAAACACAGATTTTCGGGTTGTCTTCAGAGGGTCATCCGCCGACTACGCCTGCTCTTGATGGTTATTATTATTATTATTATTATTATTATTATTATTATTGTTGTTATTGTTATTGTTATTATTATTATTATTTAATTACGTGTACAAATAAACTTCGGCGAAAACATTAAAGTACGAGGTATACATGAATATGTGGGGCTGCTTAGCGTTGCGATTCTTTTAAGGTAAGGGCTCGTTGACAAGTTATAAGCAATATTTTTTTCCTTTGGTGATGCTATTCTTCCCAAACTATTTTCTTCCACTTTAACATGAATGTGTATATTAGAAAACGCCCATCTCATGCATCCATGTTATTGTTATCATATTTTATAATGGCTCAAAATCTCAGTGTGGAGTTCCAATTCGTGATATACAGGCAAGGTGACATATTTCTAGATCTATGCTCTATAAAGGAACACAGAATCATGGACTGGGTACAGAGGAAAACAATACTGTATGGTTTAGTATGTGAACATGTTATGCCACGCTAAAAAATTCTTCCCTCGGCAAAATGTTGTGAAAGTAACATCCGTGGTATTTCATTCCACTCATTTGACCTTTGTTACCGCTATCTAGGTGTCATCTTGCTAAACTTTCGTAAAGCCCAAACTAATGCTCATGGCTCATAGCTTCTCAAGCGCTACAAACCCTGGCTTCTTCAACAGTTTTATTGAAATATATCCTTAATCTAGCAAGTACAGAAAAACAACAATTTAAAAGTACTTTGTTTTTTTCATAATCATACTAATAAAACCTAATTGTAAGTATCAAAAGTAAGTCCGAATTACAAATGTGAGGGAAATGGGTTCGTATTCCCTCTATAAATTACGGTAAAATACTTCTTTCTTTGTCGTCTCCCTGCTTTCTTGATAGGTCTTTCTTCAGCCTTAGTCGACAGCATAGAAAAGTACATTATGAATAGTCTCGTGCAGTCAACATTGCTGCAATCACTCATGATTCAAAATCTCAATGTGGTGGTCCACATAACGACTGTCCAGCACGTTTGTATCGTTCGTCGTTCTTATTGCTCTGTCCGATTCCTCTACAGTTTAAAGTCAGGCAACATTTTCTTAAATTCCTCCTATGATATGAAACATGTGTCTGCCTCTGAGGTTTTTTTTTTTTTTTGTAAATCTTGGTAGAATTCAGACACTGATTACCTAGAACGTACAGAAAAACAACAACAACAACTCAAAAGTTTTCTTTCATTATTCTACAAAAAAAAAATAATAAATAAAATAAATAAACGTTAACTAGCTTCTAATAAATTCTTTAAGTATCGAAATTAAGAATGAATTACACAAATGCAAATAAGGCATATACATTCATATTTCCTTTTATAAAGGTAAACCACTTCTTTCTTTTTGTTTTCTTCCTGCTTTTTCAGAAAGTATTTCTTCAGCCTTGGTCCACAAAATAGAAAACTGTAAAAGGGCAGTCTCATGCAAATGAACATTGCTGTAATCTCTGTCATGGCTTAAAATCTCAATGAGGTGGTCCACATACTGACACCCCAGCAAGTTTATGTTGCTCTTCGTTCTACATAGGGGAAAAAAAATACGATATTTCATCTCTTTCCACTACTTAATGTCTTTTTCGACAGTTGAGGAAGCTGACCAAATTTTCAAGCAGATATGCTGTCTTCGTCCTTTTTCACTGCGTGTGAGAACTGTATCTCACCGGAGAAAGAATCCTGGCATCATCCAGCACACCATGAATCATTTAAAAATTCATACATGCCAACAAGCATTTGAATAATAACCTCTGAAATGTTAAACGGTGACGTCAATGTAATGTACCATATTCGAAACGTCTTGATCAAATTCTCCACCAACCAGACAAGGGAGGGCAAGACGAATTCCACGGAGAGCACAGATTTCAAAGTTGTCAAAATTTTCACACGAGAAGAGCTTAGGGTTGTTTTTAGTTTGGTTCCAACAACCCTATGCGTCCACTAACTTCCTTCTAAGTACCCTAATAAACTTCCAGGCGAACTAAGAAATTTATCCACAAAAATATATCTACATAAAAACAGTGTAGTTGTAATTAAATAATTACACAGTAATAGCATAAAAAAGACTAAAGACCCTTGCAAAATAATAAAATGGGGGAGAAACATACAAATACACTAATTATATCGTATTCAGAGTTTTATAATGATGTTTGAAACAAAATGATGATAAATGAAAACATGGTAATACTTTTGGTGAGAGTAATTTTGCTTCATGATTCAAAATTTCACAGAAGCTTGGCTTGTTCGTATGCGATGCCGCCACATAATTAATGTTATGGCAGCAGTCCCTGGTGAGAGCTACTGTACTTAATTCTTTTTCTGACCAAAATTCTACATCACTTGATGTCTAGGACATTCTAGGTGAAAACACCACTTCACTGGGGTTGAGAGTATTGTGACATTTAATAAACAGATTGCCCCAGATGGATACAGTTATTATTGTTTTGTCCGATTCCTCTACATTTCGAAGTCGGACAAATTTATTTTCTACACACTATCATTTCCGCACTTTGACTTGAATGTCTTTTGCAATCAAAACCATTTTCCCTAAAAACTTGGATATGTTGCGCATGATTTATTTGAGATAATTACGTGTCCTTCTGATATTATTTTGAGACTTTTTTTGTCTTTACCTGAACCACTTCACGCACGCATACATGACCTATATTTTGTTCGTTTGTTTGTTTGTTTGCTTGAGAAACCACAAGCAAAAATCTCATTCGCGGAACATATCTTTTTTTATGACATCATTTAATTGTCTTCGTTCATTGAGGTCTTTTGTGTATGCAAACCATTTACATGATCTGTGGCTATAAATAGTACAAGGAGGACTCATTTCTTTGCCTTTTCACCACATTCATTCATGTGATATTTAGTGCAAGAATCGTAAAAGAAACGTAGTAAGCATCTTACGCTTATCGTTGGTATTCAACTCGTTATATTCTTCTTTGTATTTTTAATTTGTTTAAAAGGGATATGAATGCAAATATATATATACAATTCAAACAGTATATTTCAAAAGACAAAACGATGGAAAAAACCCACTCGAGGCTCTGATCACGACACTGGATCGGAACCACATGCCTGATTTTTGAGTATTCTATTTTAACATCACATTGTAGTTCTCATGAAGCAAAAAACAAAAAAAACAAAAAAAACATACTTTTACAAGTCAACGCTTCTACAATTAAAACCAGGTATTTCTACACAAGCGTTATTCAAAGTCCTTAAAATAAAAGCAAGCATATGTAAGGAATATCATTGCATGCTCATGCTAAATATCTCTCAGAGCATCTACACCCATATACATATAAAATATTTAAATCAGATTTTCAAGTCGTCTTCCATGGAGCCAGTACTATGTGATGGAAAACTTTACAAAACCTGGATTCTACATAAAATTTAAATCTTTACACAGGTATCATTTGCCTGTTCACAACCATGGTAAAAATGTCCACCATTGCAATCTTTGTCAAATATACGAAAAAAAAAAATCTTTTCTGCAAATCCCTGATCCAGAATCCAAAAGTAAGCTGTCTTAGAAATGTCATCAAAATAAATCCTATTAATTTCCTTGAAGAAAAAAATCTAATCTTAGTCTCTTTGTTTTCCTCTTGCAATTACAATATTTTTCCTTGGCCATGATCTGCAGCATAAATGGCGTAAAATGGCTTGTCATGGCTCAAAACCTCAGCATGGAGGTCAACATGTTGTCAGACAAGATGACATGTTTCTCGGCTCTATAAAGGAGCAAATGGTGCTAGTGAACATGGCCTGGGCACAAAGGTACACAGGACTGATCGGTTTAGTTACTTTCCATGCTACGTCATGGTGACAATTCTTCCCTAGGCAACAGTTTTTGAATGTAACATCCATGGTATTTCTTTTTACTCTTATGATCATGTTTTCCTCTAGTCGGGTGTTTTCCTACACGTTCGTACAGCTGAATCTCTGCTCATATCCTCTCACACGTGCACGCTACAAAACCCGGCTTCTTCAGCAAAATTATACCTGTTTACAACTAAGGTTTATTGAAATATATTCTTACTATTTAGTAGGTACTTAAAAGTACTTTTTACATAATTCTACAATTAATAATAATAATGATGATGATGATGATGATAATAATAATAGTACTACTAATAATAAAAAAATAAATAACCTGCCTTGAGCCTGCGATACAATCAAAAATCAGTACCTAGTGAGCTGCAACTTCAAGTAAACACTGAAAATCTGAGCCCATATTGTGGTTACATGATACTGGTCAGCGAATACCTTTTTTGACATGTGTCAATTGACCTTAACATGAATGTCCGATATCAAAAGTGTACGCGTGTAAACCAAGTTTGCATGACTTGGCCGACCTATTAGCTGGAGTCTGGCCACAATAGAGACTTTACGCAAAACATGTCGGCAACGACAATGAGAACGTCACCAAGCAAAAGGTTTAATGAGCTAAACAATGGTTATGCACGTGCATTATAATTCTTGGTACATTTCTTTACTATCCTCTGCAAAACAACAACGTGAACTGGCCAAATTCTGCGTTGTCTGGAGAACGTGAACCACAACGGCTAATTTTTTTGTATTTCTATTTAGAACTGAACACATTCGTAGCTTATTCAGTAGGCGCAAGTTTTAATACTTACAAACACACTGGATAGATCTAAATAAATTAAAAAGTAAAATACAAACACACCAAAGTAAAATACAACCACATTTACTTGGCGTCGTCCGCGTCGTCGCCCTCGTATACGCGTCAAGTCCCTACTGTTGCGCAACGTCGTCGTCCTGGGGCGAACGCGCCCGCGATCCATGCCGCTAGCCATGTTGACCATGAAAAAAGAATTGCATACTGTTCTATTTCTATGCTTCTGTTCCAATAGGCAAGGTGCCCTGGACGTTTGAACCTTTCTGCTGCCGAGGAAAGAGGATCCACGCACGTTAACCCGTCTTCATTTTTCACTCGCCGTAGAGTGTTTGAGACTTTATAAATAGTAACATCTCTACGCCTTTTTTTCCGATTTTCGCTTTTTAACGCGTGTTTCACGCGTGTTCTAAAAAGAGTTTTACATCAACTTTGCAAAGCATCCCCGTGACTCCTCGTGAATACATTCCTTGAGCCTTTTTTTCACGCTGATCCACCCGCGTTAATGTGTGACAAACACCTTTTTTTTTTATTTCTCGCGAGGGCCTTTAAGAAGTTATTAAAAAAAAAAAAAAAAAAAAAAAAAAAAAACGAAATTTTAATCAGTAGTAATTGGCATTTTTACCAGTAATCTCTCTTTCCCTGGAATCACTTTAGCTGGTGGCTTGTAGATGAGTCTTCTCCAGACACTTAAAATCAAGCAGATGGTCATTTTTTAGAGGACGTCAATCAGTCAAATCGTAAAGGGGACATGGCAAGCTACCAGCTATCGAGATCATTAAGATAAAATACTAGTTTTATCGACGGAAGAGTTCTTTTTATTGCGTTTTGCTGGGTCTGTAATCAGGTGAACTAATTCCACTCACATCATCATTATAAAATCTATGTAGATTTTATCTGCAAATAAAATTTATATCAAGGCATGTGCGTTACCAAAATAAGGCCAAATCTTAACGCGAGTTCCGCTTGAATTCTGGGTTACTCGACGATAATGCGAAATTAACAAAAACAAAAAAACAAAAAAAAAAAACAGCTGTGTTGGGTCAATCTGGCCACGAATGTGGCAGGTTTAATAAAATCAAATGTAACAGCATCATAACACAGCAAAACATGTAAAAATTATTAAGTTACTGATTACAAATGGGGCGACAAAAATCCGCCAATTACTAATCATTACTAAAACTATTACATTAAGCATAAAACTAAATTAAATTACACAGGAATAACAGCCCGTTGGTAGGTGAAGGGGAAGGACGCGGGTAAGATTTTTTTCGTGACTTGTCCAAATCGATGGCGAGGGAGAGGAGAAGAATAGAACCATTGACTGACCTGATATGCCATCTTAACACCGCCCCCAAACCCCATTGGTTAGATTCGCCGTACTTGGCACAACCTGACACAACGGGTTATCATGTGAGCAATCATATGAGCAACATGCCTAAGCATAAACCACATTATGTCTGGCCACAATGTCTGGTTACATCACCAAAAAAATTGAAATCGTGTTTAAATTATAAAAAAGTTTCCTGCATTCAGAACGCATTAAAATTTTATAAGTAGAATTTTCCGCTCTATTCAACCGAGAAGCATAAGCTACAAAAAAATCTCAATGTTAAAGTTATATTGATTTTGCGTTAAACTGTTATTGCACTCTGAGTACAGAAAACTATGATATGCTTCAATTCTTATTTTGCTTAATCTCCGCTGAAAAATGAGCCAAGTTGAGGCATACTTCTGAAAGAAACGTGTCGATGTTTATTTTTTCTTCAGTAGGATTTTCAGTCGATTTAAAAAGGAAGATTAAAAAGAAAACGTTACATAACGTCTCCACAATTTCATTTCATGAGACACACATTAACATAACATTTTTTTTTTTCTTTTCAGGCATCTTCTTTCCAATTGCTTAAATTGGAAATTTTACTGCGATGATCATTCTTCACTTTTAGTAAAAATAAAGACCGATACGATCCCTCTGTGTGGTCGAGTCCAAAACCACATGGTATGGATAGACCGCCTAGAGGGTTCGAAGAATGTTCTAATACGTGGCACCCCCTTTTGGAATACCCCAGCCAGCATAGCGAGTTAAGTTTAAATATTAACTATGGGACAGAATAAAATTTTTATTGTCTGGACAATAACTTCTTTCTGAAATGAACGTTTGATAGTTGTTTTTCAAACCAGGCGTTATCCCATGTATAGCACTAGTATAGAGGTACCACCGTTAAATTTTGAAATTAAAGTAACGACCGAAGATACTTTCGAAATTAACCACCTTTAATTTGGGGCTACGGTTTTCAATTTTAATTTGAAGACAAGTTCCTATTAGTACGTTCCTGTTACTTGACGAAGATTCCTGTTTTGTTTTAACACGGCGCGCGAGACTGATGAAACACGAATTGACATTTCACCTTCTCCTAATGTAGATAAGCATAGTTATCATAATCAATTTATCGTACGTTTCCTACTTGACTATTTATCAGTGGAAAAAATAAATCTACTATTGGGCATTGACATAATACTTTTTTCGGGGTGGTAGGGCTTTCAGTGAGGTCGCTACTTTCGGAATCTATTAGCGGCCACAATTTTTTTGACGTTACTTTCGCGGGTTCGTTGCTTTCGGAATTTTATGGTATGGTTAATGGTAGGCATGCTTGGTGTTTCGTCGCGATTAAAGAAAACAGCACAAACATGTGTAAACATGTTTTCTCTGTACTTTTTTTCTTCTTGTTAAAACAGTGATCCACAATCGAGCAACGTTAAGCTATAACTACCCATAATTAAAAACTATATTTTTTTTACGAAGAGGTAAACGAAAATGCCAAACTTTGCCCAAGCTACTCAATCTGCGTATGGTGTACGCTGCGTGATTGAGAATTTTGCTTGCCAGCTTCATTAGGTGTGTTTGCAAAAATACAAAACTAAAAACTGATTAGTATTTCTGAAGTGCCGTTTCGTAGTTGTTTTCCAAACAAGACATTATCCGATTTCAAGTCCGTGCAATAGAGATATGAAAGCAATAAAAGTTATTATATCGAAGAGTCGCCATAACGCTGGCATCAAAAAACGGCAAGGGTCAAAGATATACCCATGGTTACCCCCTCCCCCGGGTTATGGAGGACACTGATAGTTTCACATTTATGGCAATTTACATTACTTGTTTAATACTTTATTAGTTTTTTTTTTTTTCCTTGGGAGAAGTACTTTCACTATTTCGCTTTTATATTTTTTCAGCTGGATCGGAAACTGGATCGATAATCACCCATCGATCAAGCAGTAAAATACCACTCAGCGTAGACAAAGAGAAATAGGGCACATGATGTTAAAAGGCTGCCTAACAACGGCTTTAGTCCAAGAGGACAATAGCTCTAAGAGAGTTAGTCTGGACCCTAACGGGCCCCGCGAGCGTTAAAGGAACACTAAGTGCCAGGATAATGCTAGGTTATGTCGGGAGAAGATATAAGAACAGGCCAGTTAAATAACTTAAAGAAAGCAACAGTGAAAACGAAAGGGAGAGATTACTATTTTGCAAATTTAAAAAAAAGGAGGAAATGTCATATCATCGGCAAAAAATGGTTTATTTTCTCTGCTGGTATTTAACAATTATTCCACGAGACCGCACTGGATATACTTTTGGGATGGTGGATGGCCAATGAGGCACGCAGGACCGAGTTGGCTATAATCATCTCATTTCCAGGGTGCGTGAATGGAATAATTGTTTTATTAAAGTGCCACTAACCCTAAAATGGTCTTTCGCTAATATAAATTTCCTTTTTCTCCTGATCACCACTGCGAAAAAATTATCATTGCAGCTATTTTCGTTCATTTTGTAAGAATTCTCAAAGTTTGTAAAATTGCCCTTTTCCATGTTCACGACCGAGGAGTAGCGGAGAATGGGACTAGTTTGCTTCTGACGTCATTTCGGGAATAACAACATTTTGTTTCTGAGAAGAAGATATAAGAGCATGCGATAGTGTGTGTCAAAATCGTTGGAGGCTGTAGCAATACAGGATGCGTAGGATAAAATATTCCACTTCATTTAATACCTCTATCTCGATGAAACTCGACCAGAAACGAGAAAAAGACTAAAGAAGTGGGCTAATCTGTGCGAGGCTAAAGCCGGGGAGCCATCGAGGATTTCTTCGATCACGGGTTCCCCGCTACTGTAAAAACCGATAGATTTTCATGGCCTGTATAGTCTTCTCTATCGCTAGTGGAGAGCTTGACGTTGTCAAGGTAATGCATAAGACTCGAAATTGGGATTAGCTGGAAGCCATCTGACTATTCCGAGCGCAAACGATCCTCCGAGTCCCATACGAAACTATAGGTGAGGAAATTACACGGTAAATTAAACGCATCTCGTTTTTTGTACTCGAAATAGAGGCTTTCCTACACGAATAGTAAACAAAACCTACGTCCTACAACGAGGCGATTAAGATTGTTCAGGCTTGGAACTGGTGAAATAGCTATATATTTGTGGATTTTGATAAAAACACACGAACGGCGGAGGTCGTAATCCGGCCGTGTTTCGCAGTGGGCATTCCGAATAGAGAATTGTTTTGTTTTTTCAGCTTCATCTTTGAGGAACGAAATATATCTAAATTGCAAACTTACAATGGATCAAGCGTTTATAAATATATGACGCAAGTGAAAAAAAAGCCCTATAGCTATCAACGGAGATTGTGCTGAAAGAAGAGTGCGCTTGACAGTGAAACGAAACGAAAACTGATCAGTCGAGAACTCCCAGGTTATTAGCGTACGTAAAATGAACATTTCATTCAAAATAACGATGAAGTGGAAATGTATTCATTTAAGTGATACAATGCTGAACCTCTTTTCAAGATCTTGTCGAAGGATTTTCCATGGTTTACTAGTACGAAATATGCAAATTTGTGTAGCTTGTGTTAGTACACAGCGGTCACCCCAAAACGCAGACCATGGAGACTGCAGACTGCAGACCGTGGAGACCATGCAGACCGTGCAGACTGTGCAGACTGAGTACTTTTTTTCTAACTCTTCACTCACTTTTTTCGCTTCTAATGACAAAATAGTGTTCAATATATGTCCTAATGTTTACACGAGTCTTTCAGCCAATACCATCATGGCTATACTGACCAATCACGTTCATCATCGACTGACAAACACTATTTTCTTGACTCTGAAGATGACTTTTTAAAGATGCTAGATTTGGCCCTTTCTCGAATCTACACACCTGTACTTCACTTGTGGTAGTCTGTTGCTTTGAACATTGCTTAGGTTGGAGATTCTTGCCCATTTTTTTTTTTTCTCTCGCGTATTTTCGCGCGTTGAGAGACGCGCCACACTCTCTATTTCGGTGTCGAGATCTTAAACTGTGTTTACTGGACATTTTAAAGATGCTAGATTTGGCCCTTTCTCAAATGTACACTCGTGCATTTCACTTGTGGTAGTCTGTCGCTGTGGACAATGCTTAGGTTGGAGATTCTTGCCCGTTTGTATCTTTTTTTCACTTGCGTGTTTTTGCGCGTTTAGCAATGCGGCAAACTCGCGTTTTTGGTGTGGGGATCCCAAACTATGCTTACGGGGCTCTTTAAAAATGCTAGTTTTGACCCTCCCCAAATCTACACAAGCGTATTTCACTTCTGGAAGTCTATCGATTTGAACAGTGCTTGGGTGAGAGATTCTCGCAAATATCAACTTTCTTTTCTCTCGTAAGTTCTCGCGCGTTTAGAGATGCGCTACACTCGCGGTTTTGGTGTCGGGATCTCAAACTATGCTTACTGGACTTTTGAAGATACTAGATTTGGCCCTTTATATTTTTTCTCTTGCGTGTTTTCGCGCGTTTAGAGATGCGATGCACTCGCGATTTTGGTGTCGGCATCTCAAACTATGCTTACTGGACTTTTTTAGGATGTTAGGTTTGGCCCTTTCTCAAATCTACACACGTGTAGTTCACTTGAGGTACTTTGTGGCTTCGGACAATGCTTGGGTTGGAGTATTTTGCCCATTTGTATTTTTTTTTCTCTCTCGCGTGTTTTCACGCGTTTAAAAATGCGCCACACTCGCGATTTCGGTGTCGGCATCTCAAACTATGATTACTTGACGTTTTGAAGATACTAGATTTGGCCCCTTCTCAAATCTACAGACGTGCATTTCACTTGTAAAAGTCTATCGATTTGGACAGTGTTTGTGTTGGAGATTCTCGCCCATATCAACTTTCATTTCTCTTGTAAGTTCTCGCTCGTTTAGAGATGCTCACTACTAGCGTTTTTTGTGCGGGGATCCCAGCCAATGCTTACCAAAATTTTTAAAGATGCTACTTTTAGCCCTTCCCTCAAATCTACACACGTGTTTTTCTCTTGTGGAAATCTATCGATTTGGACAGTGCTCAAAGTCGCCAAGACATGGCTACGCGCAGCGTGATTTTAACCAACTTTGGGTCGATTTTTAAGAATTTGGGCGATATCTCCGAGTCCCAGAGACTCTAAACTGATTCCAGAAGACTTTGGTTTTCAGTGAAATGGACAGAGAAACAATTTTTGAACGCCTGGTTATTAGCAGTCTGCCAGAAATATAGCCACTTAGTGAGTTAATGAGGGGCTATATTTTCGCCATACTGCTCATAACCAAGGAATCAAACAATTTTCCCTCTGCCCATTTTACTGAAAACCAAAGTCTTGTCCAATTAGTTTAGACTCCCTGGGACCCGGAAATATCGCCCAAGTTACTGGAAATCGACCCAAAGTTGGTCAAAATCACGCTGCGCGTAGCCCGGTCTCGGCAACTTTTTAGTCACTAAGTGGCTATCATTCGGCCAGACTGCTCATAGCCAAGCGTTCAAAAACATTTCCTATGTCCAATTCACTGAAAACCAAAGTCTTCGCGAATTAGTTTAGAGTCCCTGGGACTTGGAAATGTCGCCCAAGTTCCTGGAAATTGTCCCAAAGTTGGTCAAAATTACGCTGCGCGTAGCCCAGTCCCGACGATTTTCTAGTCACTAAGTGGCTATATTTCAGCCAGACTGCTCATAACCAGGCGTTAAAAATCTTTTTCTCTGTCCAATTCTCTAAAGACCAAAGTCTTCTCGAATAAGTTTGGAGTCCCTGGCACCCTGGAAATATCGCCCAAGATCACGGATATCGACCTAAAGTTGGTTAAAATCACAATGCGCGTAGCCCGGTCTTGGCAAGATTGAGGACTGTCCAAATCAAAAGACTTCCAAAAGTTAAATACACGTGTGTAGATTTGAGAGAGGGCTAAAAGTAGCATCTGTAAAAAGTTAGGTAACTATTGGTTGGGATCTCCACACCTAAGACGCGAGTGTGGCGCAACTCTAAGCGCGCTAAAATTTACGAGAGAAAAGAAAGTTGACATGTGCGAGAATCTCCAACTCAAACACTGACCACATCGATAGACTTCCACAAGGTAAATACACTTGTGTGAAGATTTAGGGGAGGGCTAAAAGTAGCATCTTTAAAAAGTTAGGTAAGCATTGGTTGGGATCACCGCACCTAAGAAGCGAGTAAGGCGCATCTCTAAATGCGCCAGAAGTTCCGAGAGAAAAGAAAGTTAATATGGGCGAGAATCTCTCACCCAAGCACTGTCCAAATCGATAGACTCCCACAAGTGAAATACACGTGGATAGATTTGGAGGAGGGCTAAAAGTTGCATCTTTAAAAAGTTAGGTAAGCACTGGTTGGGATCCCCGCACCAAAAACGCGAGTGTGGCGCATCGGTAAACGCGCGAAAACACGCAAGTGAAAAAAAGATATAAATGAGCGAGCATCTTAAGCCCAGGCATTGTGCAAAGCGACAGACTTTCACGAGTGAAATACACGTGTGTAGATTTGAAAAAAGGGCCAACTGTAGCACCTTCAAATAGTCCACCAAGCATATTTTAAAATCACGAAAATGGCGAGTGTGGCGCATCTATAAACGCGCACAAAGACGCAAGAGAAAAAAAAATTGCAAGAATCTTCATTTTAAGCATTTTCCAAAGCGACAGACTTCCACAACTGAAATACACGTGTGTAGATTTGGAGGAGGGCCAAATGTAGCTTTTTTAAAGAGCCACGTAAGCATAGTTTTGGATCCCCACACCAAAAACGAGTGTGGCGCATCTCTAAACCCATGAGAACTTACGAGAGAAAAGAAATTTGATATGGGCGAGAATCTCTCACCCCGCTTGCGTTCTTGAGAGGGGCAGGTTCAGTTCAAAAACCGATCAGTCTAAAATGAATTCAAATGTTAATCAAAATGTTAATCAAATGTTAATATCCAAGCACTGTCTAAATAGAAAGACTCCCACAAATAAAAAAAATACACGTGTGTGAATTGAAAGAGACTAAGAGTCAAAACTAGCATCTTTAAAAAACCCAGTGAGCATAGTTCAAGATTCCGACACCAAAAGTTGGAGTGTGCCGCATAGCTAAACGCGCGGGAAAAGGCAAGGGAAAAGTAAATCGACATGGTTAAAAATATCCACCAAAGCACTTTTGAAATCGATAGACTTCCCCAAGTTAAATACACGTTGGAGATTTGGAACAGGGCTAAACTAGCATCTTTAAGAAGCGAGGTAAGCAAAGTTTGGTATACCCACATCTAAAACGCAAGTGTGCCGCCTCGTTTAACGTGGGAGAACACGCGGGAGAAAAGAAAATTGACATGGGAAAGATATATTTAACCCAAGCACTGTCCAAATCAATAGACTTCCACAAGTGAAACACACGTGTGTAGATTTGAAGGAGGAGGGCTAAAAGTAGCATCTTGAAAAGTTAGGTAAACATTGGTTGGGATGCACGCACCTAAGAAGCGAGTATGGCGCATCTCTAAACGCGCCAGAACTACCGAGAGAGAAGAAAGTTAATATTGGCGAAAATCTCCAACCCAAACACCGTCCAAATCGATAGACTTCCACAAGTGAAATACGTGTATGGAAATTTAAGAAAGGGCCAAATCTAGCATCTTTAAAAGTCAAGTAAGAAGAGTTTGACATCCCGACACCAAAACCGCGATTGTGGCGCATCTCTAAACGCGCGAAAAGTTACTAGAGAAAAAAGAGGTGGTATGGGGGAGAATCTCTCACACAAGCACTGTCCAAATCAATAGACATGCACAAGTAAAACACACGTGTGCATATCTGGGGAAAGGCTAAATGTAGTATCTTTAAAAAGTTATGTGAGCGTTGGTTGGTTTGAGTGTGGCGCATCTCTAAACGCGCAAAAACTTACTAGGGAAAAAAATGTTGATATGGGCGAGAATCTCCAACCCAAACACTGTCCAAATCGATAGACTTCCACATGTTTATTTACACGTGAGTAGATTTGAGAAAGGCCCAAATCTAACATCTTCAACAAGTCCAGTAAGCATAGTTTGAGATGCCAACACCGAAATCGCGAGTGTGGGGCATCTCTAAACGCGCGATGACAAGCGAGAGAAAAGAAAATATATAAATGGGCGAGACCCTCCAACCCAAGCACTCTCGAAAGCGACAAACTACCACAAGTAAAATACATGCGTGTGGATATGGGAAAAGGCTAAAAGTAGCATCTTTAAAATGTTAGGTATACGTAAGCATTGCTTGGGATCCCCGCACCTAAAAGCCAAGTGTGGTGCATCTCTAAACGCGCGAGAACTTACGAAAGAAAATAAAGTTGATACGGGCAGGAATCTCCAAACCAAACACTGTCCAAAATAGATAGACTTCTACAAGAGAAATACACGTGAGTAGATTTGAGAAAGGGCCAAATCTAGCATCTTAAATAGTCCAGTAAGCATAGTCTGAGAACCCGACACCAAAGCCGCGATTGTGGCGCATCTCTATACGCGCAAAAACTTACTAGAGAAAAGAAAGTTGATATGGGCTAGAATCTCTCACCCAAGCACTGTCCAAATCGATAGACATCCCCAAGTAAAACACACGTGTGTAGATTTGGGGGAGGGCTAAAAGTAGCATCTTAAAAAAGGTAGGTAAACATTGGTTAGGATTCCCGCGCCTAAGAAGCGAGTATGGCGCATCTCTAAACGTGCCAAAACTTCCGAGAGAGAAGGAAGTTAATGTTGGCGGGAATCTCCAACCCAAACACCGTCCACATCGATAGACTTCCACAGGTGAAATACACGTATGTAGATTTAAGAAAGGGCCAAATCTAGCATCTTAAAAAGTCTAGTAAGCATAGTTTGAGATCCCGACACCAAAGCCGCGATTGTGGCGCATCTCTAAACGCGCAAAATCTTACTAGAGAAAAATGGGTGATGTGGGCGAGAATCTCTCACCCAAGCACTGTCCAAATCGATAGACTTCCACAAGTGAAACACACGTGTGTAGATTTGGGGGAGGGCTGAAAGTCGCATCTTTGAAAAGTTCTATAAGCATTGGTTGCAATTCCCCCACCTAAAACGTGAGTGCGGCGCATCTCTAAACGCCCAGGAACTTACGAGAGAGAGAGAGAAAAAAGTTGATATTGGCGAGAATCTCCAACCCATACACTGCCCAAATCGATAGACTTCCACAAGTGAAACACACGTGTGTAGGTTTGGGGGAAGGCTAAAAGTCGCATCTTTGAAAAGTTGGGTAAGCATTGGTTGGTATCCCCGCACATAACACGCAAGTGTGACGCATCTCTAAACGCGCTAGAACTTGGGAGAGAAAAAAACGTTGATACGGGCGGGAATCTCCAAACGAAACACTGTCCAAATCGATAGACTTCTACAAGTAAAATACCCGTGTGTAGATTTGAGATAGGGTAAAATCTAGCATCTTCAAAAAGTTTAGTAAGCATACTTTGAGATCCCGACACCAAAACCGCGAGTTTGGCGCATCTCTAAACGCCCGAGATCTTACCAGAGAAAAGAAAGTTGATATGGGCGAGAATCTCTCACCCAAGCACTGTACAAATCGATAGACTTCCACGAGTGAAATACACGTGTGTAGATTTGGGGGAGGGCTAAAAGTTGCATCTTTAAAAAGTAAGGTAAGCACTGGTTGGGAACCCTGCACCAACAACGCGAGTGTCGCGCATCGCTAAACGCGCGAAACCGCCCCAGTGAGAAAAAAGATGTAAATGGGCGAGAATTTTAAACCCAGGCATTGTGCAAAGTGACAGACTTCTACACATAAAATACACGTGTGTAGATTTGAAAAAAAGGGCCAACTGTAGCATCTTAAAATAGTGCAGCGAGCATAGTTTGAAATCACGACACCAAAATCGCGAGTGTGGCGCACCTGTAAACGCGCAAAAAGACGCAGGAAAAAAAAATTGAATTGGCAAGAATCTCCATTTTAAGCATTGTACAAAGCGACAGACTCCCGCAACTGCAATACACGAATGTAGATTTGGTGGAGGGCCAAATCTAACATTTTTAAAGAGCCCCGTAAGCATATTTTTGGATCCCCACACCAAAAACGCGAGTGTGGCGCATCTCTAAACGCGTAAGAACTTACGAGAGAAAAGATATTTGATATGGGCGAGAATCTCATACCCAAGCACTGTCCAAATAGAAAGACTCTCACAAAACTAGCGAGAGGGCCAAAACTAGCATCTTTAAAAAGCCCAGTGAGCATAGTTTGAGATTCCGACACCAAAAGTTGGAGTGTGCTGCATAGCTAAACGCTCGAGAAAAGACAAGGGAAAAGTAAATTGACATGGTTAAAAATATCCACCCAAGCACTGTTCAAATTGATAGACTTCCACAAATTAAATATACGTTGGAGATTTGGAACAAGGCCAAACTAGCATCTTTAAGACGCGAGGTGAGCAAACTTTGGGATACTTCAGTACATCTAAAACGCGGGTGTGCCGCCTCGCTTAACGTGCGAGAACACGCGGGAGAAAAGAAAATTGACATGGAAAAGAATATTTAACCCAAGCACTGTTCAAATCGATAGACTTTTACAAGTGAAATACCCTTGTGTAGATTTGCGGAAGGTCCAAAACTAACATTTTTAAAGAGCCCCGTAAGCATAGTTTGGGATCCCCACACAAAAAGCGCGGGTGTGCCGCGTCGTTAAACGCGCGAAAACACGGGAGTGAAAAAAAGATATCAATGGGCGAGAATCTTTAACCCAGGCATTATCCAAAGCGACAGACTTTCACAAGTGAAGTACACGTGTGTACATTTGGGGGAGGGCTAAAAGTAGAATCCTTAAGAAGTTAAGTAAGCATTGGTTGAGATCCTCGCACCTGAAACACAAGTGTGGCGCATCTCTAAACGCGGGAGAACTTACTAGAAAAAAAGAAAGTTCATACGGGCGACAATCTCCTACCCAAGCACTGTCCAAATCGATAGACTTTCACGGAAGTACACGTGTGTAGATTTGGGAAAGGGCTAAAAGTAGCATTTTTTAAAAAGTAAGGTAAGAATTGGTTGGGATTCCCGCACCTAAAACGCGAGTGTGGCGCATCTCTAAACGCGCGAGAACTTACGAGAGAAAAGAAAGTTGATAGGGGCGAAAATCTCTAACCCAAGCACTGTCAAAATCTATGGACTTCCACAAGTGAAATACACGTGTGTGGATTTATGGGAGGGCTAAATATAGCATCTTTAAAATGTTAGGTAAGCATTGGTTGGGAACCCTGCACCTAAAACGTGAGAGTGGCGCATCTCTAAACGCGCGAGAACTTACGAAAGAAAAGAAAGTTGATATGGGCGAGAATCTGTCACCCCATGAGGGGACGCAAATAACTTCTACTGTAAGTATCTCTTCCCGTTGTTGTTGTTGTTGTTTTTTGTTTGTTTGTTTGTTTGTTTTTATTCTATGAGAACAGGGTTGTATTCCTTTAAGGCTGTGGGTGAAATTTGTAAAAGCACTGAGTTCTTTTAAATCGTTTAGAAAGTCTTCGCTTCAGTTCAAATTTATGTTGCTGGCACATGGGTGGGCACTTTATATGTAGACCGTGATGTATGATACTTTAAACTATTCCTACTGTTTATGATGCCCCGCTACGTTAGTCTCCTTTATAAATATTTAACTGCTCTAGTTGAGTTTTTAATTTCAATATGATTAAACGTTCTTATTATGGGTTCCTGTTAAAAATGATGCAAAGTTACGTTGTCAATTTCAGATATTTCAATTTGAAGAAAAGGTCCTGTTAGTACCCTCTTGTTACTTGATAAAAATTTTGCGGGGTTTGTTTTAACAGGGCGCTTCATGACGCCTCTTTGAATAAGCTATACCTTCCCTAGTTGAATTGCCATCAGTTTATCATATGTTATACAGGTTATTGACTGGAAAAATAATTACATTTTTAAACCTTAGTTCCTGTATTTTCAGGGAATGGCGGGGGGAGGGGAGGGTGGGGTGGGCTCTCTACTTTCGGAGGTCGTTAGTTACGGACTTTTACGATTTGTTGTGTGTACGAGCCATTTTTTTTTTTTTTTTTTTTTTTTTTTTGCCCTCAGCTGTGTAATTGTACGATATTTTCTACACAATAACTTCAATTGCCGAGCATGATAATACTGCACGTGGCCCCCACTGCCAACGACATACTCAGACAAGTATTCCAGATCATCTGGGGTTTTCTTCCATAAGATCTGTTTTAGATTGATTAATCAAACGCTCCTTTACGCCCTGAGAAGCATCTCGATGCAAGCTCAGAGTTTATTGTGATGGCTTTCATTGGGTAAACAAGACATTTGCGTCAGCTCGCCGCGCTCAACATCCATTCGTAGGCACTTTGGTATCTTTTAGTTCAATTCGTAGATCTGAACTTGGTTCAGGGGGAGAAGCAGAGGAAGGTTCATGTTGTGTAATTCGTTCATCATTGCGGGATCGATTACTTGATTTATCGGCATTCCCCAGTTTTGTCCCTTCACGATTTTTTCCTGCCCAAGTCTTTCTTCACGTGTGTTTAGACGTCATCCGATTTATAACGACTTTGTCTTTTTCCAGACTATTGGCGTCGGTGGAGTCCGCCATCATTTGAAAAAATCGGGAATGACTCGAACGCACTATTTACTTTTAAAGCACTATTAATTAAATATCGTGACTTCATTTTAAGGCTTGCCTCATATTCCATCGGCCCTTTATGGTTTATTTTTTTTATTTAATATCATCGACATGTCACTGAAACAGATTATGACGCCTTCCCTGGCCGCAGGACGAAGAACCCTCGTGAGAGTATGTAAGGAATGCTAGGAAAATTTCTTACCATTTCTCTGAGGTACTTACAGTAGAATTCCCGTGCGTCCTGTCATGAGATGAACAAAAATAAGTTGAAATAAAAATAGTACATGGCTGCCCGAATGTGGGAGGCGCGGTGGCCTCATGGTTAGTGCGCTCGTCTCCGGATCGAGCGGTCTGGGTTCGAGCCCTGGCCGGGGACATTGCGTTGTGTTCTTGGGCAAGACACTTTACTCTCACAGTGCCTCTCTCCACCCAGGTGTATAAATGGGTACCGGGTAACCCTGCGATGGACTAGTATCCATCCAGGGGGGAGTAGAAATACTCGTAGTCGCTTCATGCTACAGAAACCGGTATTAGCTCCGGCCTGATGGGCCACTTGGCTCGTATGCAGACTTTACCTACCTTTACCTTACTTATGGCTGCCCGAAATAACCTTAATGGGCTAATAAGACTGTGCAGACCTAAGCCTTACTGATTTAAGGTCATTATTAATTTGGGTCAACTAAGAAGAGAAAATAAGAAAAAAAAGACATGCAAAAGCACACACACACTACACACACACAACACACACACAGACTAATTATATGCATACAGATTTAGTGAAAAATAGTGGGATGATACAGTGTACTGATAAGTATAGTTATACTTTACATACAGAGTTACAGATATTCAATATGTACTAATAGCTTGTAATAATGCTTGATTTGATCTTTTTCTTAAAATGTTTAAGTGGCCGGTGCCTAATATCATCACTAATATCATTCCAGATCTTTGCACCTTGCTCCATCAGTTTGAACGTTTACATGTCAGGCGGTGTTGGACACGACTCGCAAAGCATGCCGGGAGAAATTTTCCCTGGAGCTCATTTTCATCTGATCGATGAACGGCAAACATCTCCACGCGCTGATGGTGATGTGGAAATATGACTTATAGGAGGTTCGTTCGCATCCGATGCTGAAAGAAATCTGGAATGACATCCATATGAAATGTTCTGCACGCCAAGTAATAGCTGTAGATGACTTCTGCTCGATTTACAAAGCCACCATTTTCAGTGCTAAACAGATGATTTTAGGAATCGAAGCTTCGCGGTTCGTCGAATCTCTACGGTTGAAAGATAAATTATTTCCGTTTCTGATCTCTTCGAATTCGATCTTAACTTGCCGGAATTGAATCTACCTTCGGCACTTTCCTTCTTAGATATCTCGACTTGTGTGTGAAGTGTAGCAGTATATCGCTGGCCAACAACATGGTTGTTGACAGATATTATGTTTTCGTTCGACGATAAGAGAGCTGAGAAGTAAAACTTACGAAGCAAAGAGTTGAATAATTCGAAATCAAAGCAATGTTTTGTCCTTGAAAACCTGTGTAAAGCTTGATTAATCGAGTTTCGCCCGCTGTATTTCCTTATTAACCAAAAGGAATCATAAACAACTTGCTAATGAGCTATGGCTCTTTCAAAATAACGAAAATAATTTGCAATAAATGGAATTAAAAAACTAGAAGCTTAATGGGAGAAGTAGGGTATGTTTTGCTTCAATGTAAGTGGTAAAAAATAATTGTATTCGTCCCCTGTACCAGGTCACACTTCCAGCAAATTCTTGTTCAACTTACAAATCCAAGAATAAATATGTACTGTATCTATTTTGTAGATAATGGGATAACACGATTTTGGTCTTGTTCAACTTCCTTGAATGTGTTTAAAGTAAAAGGCCTACAAATGACTTTGCCTCAGACATTGCCACTGGCAATATCAATGTTCAAACTGATGAGAGTTTGGGATTTCTCTTCGCCTAGTGCTTAGGTGTTGGATGTAACTTGTATCTGCTCCAAGTGTCCATTCCTGGGTTCTCAGTACATGTGAGGCCATGTAAAAGGGAAATCAGGCTCAATGGAAAGAAGGCTTGGTTGAGTTACATGAAATGAATGCTTTGGACAAATAATATACCTCATGCTATTTAAAGTGGTTGCAACTAAAATTGCAGATGGGAGATGTGAAAAAAAAAAAACTGACTTACATTTACTAGCAAATAATAATTCAATTCTAAAGTATGCTTTTTAAACTGAATATTTGCAAAGTACTGACAAGCTGAAGCACAACAAAAAAACCAGCAAAATAGCACAAAAACCATATTCTGGAAACAGCAGCCAAAATTAAGTTCAGTTATAAATTAGTAAACTGGAAGACTGTGAATGATAGGCACGGTCAATTACCAGTGACTGAATTGCTCATGGTCCTGTGCCTTCATTGCATGTCCTCATATCACAACTCTCCTGAAGTTTAAGTTTCCATGTAACTTGTGTAAACTAAAGGGAGCTCCTTACCCAGAACAGTGCTATGCGGGTCAATTGAAATATCTATCAGTTTAAAATTTATTATTTACTGCAAGTCCTGTGGTCAACAACACAGTGATCATGTGCTGATATTAACATTTCCTAAATTGGCTGTTAAATATTTTGCCAAAAACAGTCTCTACAGCACTTCCACGTGTTGACTCGTAATGACTGTGACCAACTGAATTCGGAATAATCTAGCATGTAGCTGTATCCTAGATCATCTAGAGTGAGATGTTTTGACTGAGAAAACTAAATTGTAACAACATTTTAAAATACAAGCAGATGCACTGTATTGAACGCTTGTAGTAGCTCTTAAAACTTGGGATTACCATGCAGCTCTCTAAGTGGTCACTTGCATTATGTCATTATGTATTCTGTTTTGGTCTATTCCATTCTAAATTTGATATCCTAAACAGCAGCATTCTGTAGCTTTCCTTGTTAGATCACTACAGTGTAAGTGGATAAATTTAGTTCTTGGGAAATATAGCAAAGTTAATTCCAAGCCCATAGTCTTTTAAAATATCAATGGGTAATAAACACATTGGCTGGTCATGAAACACTTACTATTTATTGATGTATAGTCTCCCACTACTACCAACATTCAAAGGAAAACAAGCATAAAGAAGTGGGAGATCAAAAAATAATCAGCCATAGACGACTGAACAATAACATCCGATCCAAGAGTAGTAAATTTCTGTTAGAGATAACAATTCAAGACAGGCAGTGATCATGATGGTGAAAATTCACCGCAAATGAGATGATATCTTTCATGGACTGGCATCCAAAGCAGGATCCAAAAATCTTGAACATCGGCCAAACAAACGGATGACATACGCACTACAAAAAAGAAAAAAAAAAAAAAAAAAAAAAAAAGAAAACATTAAGATGTAAAGCGAACAACCCGAGCCACAAAATAACAAGGGTAGAAATCACACAATCACTCCCGCGAAATACCGCGAACATCTCACAAATCAAGGAAAATGCCCCAACTTCAAGTCCGATTTTGACCGTTAAAACGGCGGGGCCCGCCTGGGCCCGCCAAACTTTTCTTAAAGTTCAACTCTCGAACTAAAGTTTCACGCAAACAAAATTCACAATACTGATCCCTGTTACCCTGCAAACGACCAAAAGAATATCCATGTCAAGCGCGTGTGGTAAACAAACGTTTTCAACATAGCATGATTTCCATTGACTAGTTCTGATGCAAAAATTGCTTACCTGCACTTGAGGCTTGGCAAATAACTGGTCTAGATATTACACTAGCAGCTCTTAGAAAAGGTTCGTTTGATTCTCATGATGAGTGCAGAAATCGGTCGAGAAACGACAACCTACTCTCCATTCGCAACGAAAAATGTGTCCGTCATTGCTCCGGCTGAGACGACATATGATTGGTCGAATACTGTCACGTGAACCGTGTCCAACACCGCCTGTTTACATGTCATCTTTGGCCTGTAACAACCATGAAATTATAATTTACTGAGTTATTATTATTATTTTTTTTTTTGAGACAGTAAGAGGAGTATCCAATGGTCTTTGCTAGCATTTGCGAGCATACGAGCAGTCATCAAATTTGTCTTGCGAACAACGAGCACTTTGGAAAATACAGATCGCGAGCAGCGAGTACTTGGTAAATTTTTCGCTAGCCCGAATCTCTATTTTATTAATAAAAGGAAATGCTGTTTTGGGCCAAATAAGTTGGCTGACGCCTCCAAAACAGGGCAATAAGTGGAAAGCGCTAGCTAGGCAGCACGTTAAGATTTCATCGCGGTTTAAACCATCCCAGCACCGTACTACCAATTATGGTTTGTTTTGTGCCAAATTACGTCGTGATTTAGCTTCACCTGAGTCAGTAGGTGGACGCTCAAGGAGATCTAAAGCTTTCTAACCCAACGTTGTGAGCACACCACGAAAAGAAGCTGAAAGTTATAATACCAGACTAAACTGAAGCCTGATGATTCACGAAGTTTCCAGCAATCGAGAATCTGAGCATGCGAACAGCTCAAAAATTTTACGACCACGAGCAAGCGAGCAAGCGAGCATTCATTTAATTTTTGCGAGTAATTCGAGCAAAGACCAAATTTTGCAATCACTTTTAAATTAAATGGGACCATTCGACACCCCTAGTAAGGTAAAACGATATCTCTTAATATTAGTAAATCGAGAGCCGAAACCAACCTGCCTCTCGTTGTTCATTATTTCACTTAAGGAGATATGGCATTACTCCTGGAAGTTTACTGTTTTATACATCCAACAATACCGCTGCGAATACGCATTTGCCGTTTTATAAATATGAAATTGAATGGCTTTATTCGAAGAGAAATGACCTTCTTGCAGCCAAGCAATAGGCCGTTACAGATCTTTCTCATTGATCCACATGAGTTCCGTTGGCATGGCTAGAAATTTCGAACAAGCAAACGCAGTTGACAAGGCCATGCAGTTTAAGCAAAAGCTAGTCACATATTAACTCCTCACAACTTTACTGAGAAAACATAATTAAAATCCCGCTTACCTCCTTACTCCAGGGCAAAGTCCCAAATGTTCACTGACTGTCTGTTAATTGGTAAGCCAAGGAACCGAAAATACTCTTGGAAAATTGTGGGCTTCCATGCTGTAATCGTTGAATGGCGTTTTTCAAGTATAATAAATAATACAGATGATGCTATATAGTAGCACTTTAAGATGCAGTGAATCACATTTTCAGGACTTTGTATCCCGCATTGCGTTCTTAGGACTTGTTTCTCTGTGATATTCATGTTTTCTGGTCGACGAAATATGACGTTCCTGCAAAACAGTGCAGGTGAATTCTGAATAAGCATCTACCTCTTTGCGAAATTTTCAATGGTGGTATGTTTAGACGTTTCAGTTTAACTTTCTCTTTTTCGCCGGTGGCCAGTAGCATTTTAAAACTGACGCTTTTTAATTATGTTCTACCAGTCTCACTGTAACGACGTTTCTTATTCCGCGAATTATCCAGAACATTTTGACTTGATTGAATTTCCTTTTCTTTGTAATGAAAACAAAAATCGCCCGCCTCCTTGATCCGATACAGATAATTGCCATACATGATCGATGACAAACCCATTAAGTTACCAATATGCAAAGCACGGCTGTGCGGAACTGCTTTCACGGGCAATATATATCAGTTGCTACTTTCATATTATAATCTTTTTATATGTTCATATATGTTAACATTCCTTAAACCCCAATGCTAACAGTGAGCGTTCTTTCTTTCTGTTAAGCAGTTTTGTGACTTTAACACTTTATAAATGAGGCAATAATTGAGATGCCACAGTTCGAGCTGCTGTGTTTCCCTGATACAGACTCTTTCGACTGCTCAGTCTCGCAACGAACTGAATAAGTTAAAGATTGATCGAAAACCGATTTTGTTTTCAGTGCAATACTTAAAATAAAACAGACAATTTAATCAGCCCAAATAAGGGGAGGTTAGGTGCACTTTAAAGAAAAGAAGGCAAGAGTGAGTGAGTGAGTGACTGACTGACTGACTGATTTCCGTTTTAAAATCTTCCATCATTCCTGTGGTACCGTTTTAAACAAACAAATAACAAAAAATAAAGCAGTGAAAGAGAGGGAAGGAAAAATATTGGATTGCTTATTGCATTTAATGCACAATCTTCCAAAAGCCAGTACTTTATGATAAGAAAACTCCACAAACTCTCGACTCGACAACAAGTTTATTCTCAGTTCAGTTTTCTAACTTGCATTTGTCTACAACTGAGTTGAAAAAGTGTACCTTTATGCTGCATTCCCTCAAAAAAAGAAAAACAAACAAAAAAAAATGAAATCTTATTTTTTTGTTTTAACAAACTTAAGTCTAGAGCTAGTCTAACAATTCCCGACACCAATCTATGAATCAAAGTATCAAAAACTACTTCGAATAAATGCCTTCCAAACAAAAACAGCAAAAAAACAAAACTAAAACTAAAACTAAAACTATTCTTTTTTAGCTGTTGTCGTCTTGGCTTTCTGTTAACCCTTTACTTGGCCTGCTTCGGCAGCCCAGAATGAGCCTCGGCATGCTCACGCAGCTTAACATTGTTGTAATCTCTGTCGTGGCTCACAATCTCAATGCGGTGGTCCACAAAGTGATACTCTGGCAGCTGGACAACCTTCTTAGCTCTGCAATGGAGCAATCAAACTCGGATTAGTGACATTGAGCTGTTTCATAAGCATAACAAATATGATACTGTGTAATGAGTGAAAACTAACATCAATCGTTGCTAGCTTCTAAAGCACTCTAACGTGACAAAAGTTGACAAACTCTTTTCCTTGCTCTTATGTCTTAATGAATTTCTGAATTTTATCTCTTATTCCGCGTCATCATTAGAACGGATAACAAACTTACTTGTAAGTAGTTCTGAAGTCACAAAGATAATGGCCACCTCCTTCAAGCAACAGAGCCATGATAATATCACCCTTCAGCACTCCATCACGCACATACATTTTCTCAGTGGATGGCTCCCATTTCACGGTCTTCTTCTGCATAACTGGACTATTGGCAGGAAAGTTCACACCATCAAATCGAATCTCATAGTGAAAACAGTCGCCAACCAGGCTGATAAAAAAAAAATAGTTAGACATGTCAGTGCTACCGAGAGAAGATACGTTAAACAACGTTATTTAACGGTATAGTTGACGACATAATTTAAGAGAGAGTTGTATATTAAGATATAAGAGCACCATCACAGAGGGACAATAATACTAGAAACATTATTTTTTTTTAAATTTCTTTTCTTGTGGTTGTGTACTTATATATCAAAGTGTTACATGTTTCCTCCTAGGAGGCATCATCTTTACTTCTCACTTACGTTATGTCATTTGTGGCGATGCAAACGCCCCCGTCTTCGTAAGTCATGCTTCGTTCCCAAGAATAACCCTCGGGAAACGACTGCTTGAAATAGTCTGCTATATCTCCTGGGTATTTGGCGAAGACCCTGTTGCCGTAATGGAATACTGTTGTCAATATATCGTAGGCGAAAGGCAGAGGTCCGCCGTCTACGACTTTCAGGTCCATATTCTGTTTTCCCCTAAAACACAAACAAGAACACACGTAAGATCACGTACAGTAAGAAAACGAACTGCTCATATGCAAAGGTAAACGTGACGACAGAAAACGTTGCAGTAAGTTTACCCTCTGTGTTTATGGTTTCCCTGTTTTTTTTTAATACTGCATACTTTTTCAGTGCTTACTTTGGCAAACATGAAAAGCCAACGACCTCGTTTTTCAGCTGTATACCAAATTTAAAAGATTTGGGATAACAAAACGGTAACTAAGAAGACTGTTCTATAGAAACAAGGCGAAAATCACGTGATAAACTAACTACAAATGGAGAGGTTAAAAAACTTAACACGTAGCAGTCTGATCACGCCACAGAGGGTGTGGCCTTCAATCTGATATCATCCCAGTAATTAATAAAGAGTTTAGTTTAGTTAAATTTTACCTGACTTGGAAATACATGGCACACAGAGCCCACGAAGTGGCATATTTAGCAGGAGAAAATAAAACTCTTAACCCCACAACATTCTTGTTCAAATATTGAGCATCAATTTCTGGGCAGAGGTAGAAAATAAATGTTTCAAAGTTAACGTTTGTACGATGAAATGAAGGAAAGATGGATCCCGTATCCACTGTGATAAAATGAAAGAAATGCGGCTTTAGGTGAATTCTCGGTGCTAAATTTTGTCCAATGGAATTATACCGAAAGAATCTATTTTGCTGTTTGAAGCAATGCAAAAAAATCTGAAAAAGATAACCAATTTTTAAACTGTTACTTACTCGAAAGGCTTGCCTTTTCCTTCTCCTTCAATCTCGAACGTGTGCCCGTTTACAGCGCCTTTCATACGCAGCTTGATCTTCATGTCTGGTTTAATCGCACTCTGCAGAAAGAAATTGGGGAGAATGTCAGATCTGTGAGTTTATGAACCTGAATTAAAACATTTTCTTCTGTGTAACACTTACCATGGTGGCAGACGTGAAGTAAGATGTCAGTCTCACAGCTCTTGTTGTTCTCGATCTGCTCTCTTCCAAATCACCAGGGTGAATGAGACCTCAGCTTTGAGAGATGCTGTTATAAACCCAGGTTTCACACCCTAAATTCACCTAAGCCAATCACAAGCCGGGAGAAATTTATAACTGAGCTGACGAGATCTACAATGTAGGATGTCTCTTCGCATCCATACTTGGAAAGTAAAATTCCGCAAATCATTGTTCAATTCAAACCAATCTTAAGGTCTAATTAAATAAGATTAAAAAAAGAAGCTTAATTAAGTTTGTTTGTTTACCTAGCAATTGAATCTCTTTTCACAAGATAGCGCATCGAAAGTATAGTCATTTTGCCGCCTAAAACGGAAACTTGATTAATTAGTGGCCTCCGAGGCAAAATATTTGATCGTTCGCGTGTAAATTGGTCTTAACGTCAAATTGATAATATCAAAGAAAGGAAACTTAATTAATTTTGTTTATTTAACTTGCAATTGAACTTGCAATTGAACTTCAGCTCGTTATCAATTATGTCAGTTCCAATTGAAAGTCACGAGATAGCTGGGATCGAAAGTGTAGTCTCTTTATCGCCTAAAACGGAAGCCGTACCTTAGTAATTATACACTTCCAGCAAACAAACTATTACATTTATATAAGCGGAAGTACATAACTATTCTTTTTTTCTCTCAAATGAAACCGCCAGGCCCGGCGTCACAATATACAAGCAATATGTCTTTCCATATATTGTCCCTCGAAAACCAATATCTTGCAGCAGAAATGAGCCTAAACAATGCATAACCACATGGTAAACGACAAAGGTGTCAACATGCAGATAACAGCAAATTGATTCTTTCAAAACAAAGGCTAACCGCCAGCAAATGGAGATGACCGGTCCGTTGAGCAGACGTTCGTGGGGAAGGAACGCGTGACGAGCCCTAAGAGCGTCTGCGTGGGAGGCTACCCTTGATCTTGGTGTGTCCATTTTTTTGTTGTTGTTGTTCTTTTTACAACTATAGCCCTGCGTAAACAGACCCTTTCCTTAACAACAGGACAGCCCTGCTGTTGTTTTGGTTTTCTCACTCCGCACTTCGTCTCACTCATTCTCCGAGGAGCCGTTGCAATGTATAGTAGTCACACACAGCATCAAAAGGACAGTCATTTTGCAGTCTGAACTTAAAATTTGCTGATTATCTATGGCTGCTACATGGACTATCGTCCATGCCAATGGCAAAAATCTATTCCGAGTATTAAACTCATAAAGGACTACACATGAAACACTACACACAGTTTTCGCGCGGTTCCTCTTATCAACGATTTCGATTTACTAATTATATATAACCAGTCTATTGATATTACTACGTATACCGCGATATGGTAATATTCTAGGGAGACGCTAGTTCTTGATTATACCGCGGGACTGATATATATATACATTCATAATCTGAGACTAGTTTACAGTACTGCTGCCACTGCATGCGTATACTTTATCTCATTTAACATCCAACAGCTGGTTAAAGTATGAATTAATCGTTTGAAATACTTGTGCTGTGGGCTTTTTGTATTCGTTTGTCACAACGGTACACAATCCGTGAATTTAGTCAAGAATTAAAACTCTTAGTACCCTTACAATAAACTAAATCGCAAAAGAAGGGTCCGAAAAGAAACTTAAAATTGAGTTGAAGACACCCGAAAAACAAATGCGCCATTTTCCAACAGCATGCAAAGAATATTAATTCGAGAGGCAATTAAAATTAAATTTAAAAATGGAGGACGGCACGTTAGATAATAACAGAAAATTGAGAGAGAAAACTGAGCAAAATCAGGTTTGCACTACAATGATACAGACTCAACGCGCAAATTTAATTCTCTCAGAGCAGCTAGCTCTACCGTCACATTGTGATAGTCACTAGCATCGAAGTGGCAGTCCTTCCCAACTCAAATACGGGTGTACAAACAAAACAGTTTAAGCTGCCGATACGCCTGATGAAATAATTATTCATTCCACTTAGCAATAATCGTTTACATTAAAGGCCTCCTCTCTGGCTTTTACATGACAGACAGAAGAGAAAAAAAGAAGTAATTATAACAGAAGAAGAGGATTTCAGAAGCTAGAGGAAATTTAATGAATTTACAATGGCACCCATAAATTCGTCTAATTAAGTACCAAAACGAATATATATCCTGCAGATATAAATACCGTTTATTGTAAGCTTTGTATGTCAAAATACAAATCATAATTAAAATATATTTATATATATATGATACCAAAAATGGCATGATATGAGTCCGTCCACTCTGGCTTAATTAATGGCTGATTTGATCAGTCCTCCCCGTTGGGTTTGTTATTAATAATACTACTACAGTGTAATTATGAAGGTTTCTAGATTTCATTACTACAATGAGTTGATATAATAGCAGAAATACTTTGATTGCCATAAGTTATTAACTAACTTAACGTAATTAACGCGCCTGATTACAAAATGAATGTTCTTGTAGAACGGTCAGCCCTTGGTGTAGCTTCCCACGCAGCCCGGGAAGGAGGGGGGGGGGTACTTCCAGAAACGTTGGGTGGGGGGGGGGCGTGCGGCCCACTTCCCAAAAACCTTACTCTATTTATGGCCAAAATCTGCGTTTTTTGCTACCCTATTTATGACCTGGCCAGAAATTCGATAGCCTATTTATGACCGTTGCGGCTGACACAGTCGTTCCAAACATAAGTTATGAAGGGCTTTTGTTAATTGTCGACGGTCTTTTTAATAATGATGAAAAAAAAGGTAGCTTCTTCTAAGAAACATACCCAATTAAAGACTAATCGATACCCTATTTATGACCAAAACGACTGAAAAACCCTACCCTTTGCGCCGCACGTACCTATAAAGCCCATATTTGGGAGTACACCCTCCCCTCCCCCCTCCCTTGGGCCACGCAGACGCTTCGTACGGCTTGTCACGCGTACCCTCTCCACTCACGTCTGCTCAACGGACCGATCATCTCTGTTTGCCGACGGTTTGCCTACGTTTGTGCCGCAAAATGTCTAACATGTATTTAACATTCTCACATACATATGAGTTGCACCAGTAACTACAGACGTACAGCGTATTTTAGACATAATGATGAAATCCACATGGAGGATCAAAATCATGGTCTTGCCTGAACTAAGCCAAGCAATGGGATATACAACACTCAAAACAGGCGACAGACTGGAGCATAAACGGCTAAATCAGAATTATGTGAGGCCAGTTAGAACGGACAAAGGAGGAATAAATTAACCTTTACATCGAGCTCGAGAGACATAAGCTCGATCAAATTGGATGAAGAAACATGAGACCGTCTCTACAGAAACGTATAGCTTTCTCGAAGTAAAGCTACGGCGTCTCCGAAGAAAAACCGGACGAGGATAAATCTAATATCCGTGAAAAGACGCAACATACACTCTCTAATCAAACCGCCGGGCCCAGCGCCACAATATAGAATGCAAGTAAGCAACATGCCTTTTCCCTCGAAAGCAAATATCTTGCGATAGAAATGAGCCTAAACAATGCATAAGCAAAAAAGGCTACCGCCAGCGAATAGAAGTGACCGTCCGTCGAGCAGACGTTCGTGGGGAAGGAACGCGTGACGAGCCCTAAGGGCGTCTGCGTGGGAGGCTACCTTGACCTTGGTGTGTCAATTTTTTTTTTTTTTTTTTTTTTTTTATCACAAGAAAAATTTAATTCTGGATTCCTTGTTTTTTGTAATAAAACAAAAAATCGACGGCCTGTTTTGTTTTTTCAGTTTTAGATCCGATACAGATAACTGCCATATATTATCGATGACAAACCATATTAAGTTACCAATACGCAAAACGCGGACGTGCGGAACTGCTTTCAGGGGCAATATATTAGTTACTATTTTTATATGATCATTTTTTTACATATGTTTATATGTCAACATTCCTTAAACCCCAATGCTGACAATGGACGTTTTTCCTATCTGCTAAGCAGTTTTGTTACTTTATCACTTTTTGTAGTATCAATATCAATAATACTTTTAAGTCTTCTTGTTTTTCTGTTACCTCCTCTCTTTCTTTTCTCTCGTATAAAGCGCCAGAGGAGTTGGGTAAGTGGAACTGCCATTTTTAATTAATATAAACCGAAATTTAATTAGCTGTCGAGGCAACCTTAATTGCTCTGTCTGTACAACTTTGTTCGAAGTAGCCGTCACTGCTCCTTATTTTTTTTATTTATTATTATTTTTTTTAATTCTATGTTTAATATAATTTCCACAGGTGAATATAAGAATTGAACATTCTAACTGGTCGAAAAGCACGGCTTAACTCTATATTTACCGCGCTAGGTGGTGATTAAAAAAATTCCGAGCTTGGTTACTAAACTCGCGGTGTTTGTCATTTCGGGGAGTAAACATATGAGACAGTTGCTAAACGGAATTTCCATTTATTCGAAAGACGTCACTCCAAGTCCTGGATCGATATTTTAAAGGGTGGAGAATTTTCAAAATGGCTTTTGTCACTCTTGGACAAAAAAGTATTTTCAGGAACTCGTATTCACTGCATTCAAGAATCGTAAACACAGTAGTTACGTTGATCCCAAGCAGGTCAGTTTAAGGGACCCAGATTGATTTTTCTTCCAAACTGAAGCTGCTCCTTTTTAGGCCATGACAACTGTGAATGAAGTCAACAAGGATAAAACAAAGGTACCGGAAGAATTTATTTTTCGTAATTTTTTGCTTGTTTGTTTTACTGTCGAACTTGATGTATACATTGATTCACAATCGATGTACATGCAAGCTCATTATTTAAACTACGGCTGCATACGTGTATGCAAACGAACAAATGCGTCTGTGTTTTTATGTTTTATTTCGTTATTTTGTAGTCCTTGATATTCACCTCTGAAAATTATTCTAAAACAACTATTCTCCTCAGCCACAAGAACATTGGTGAATAATTGATATATATCGGAATTGCAAATAATTGTGTTTGAATTAGTTCAACTCCACAAATCTGTCTAGAATATATAATTACGTATTTCTGAATGTATAACACCTACTATTTTACGTAATGGAGGTTTCTAATTAATCAGGCAATTTTCGTTTGAAGCGAAAAAAATGACTGTGCTTTTGATCAACTGATGCTATATATGTTGTAACTCTCACGTGAAACATATTTGATAACGATAAATGAGGCTCAATGGGGCAAACAAACAAAACTAATTGATTATCATTGGCGATCTTATTTCAAGCAATCAGAATAGCTTTATTCGAACAGAATGGTTGACTCTGTTGCTGCGAACTCCGTAACAAGCCGTCACAGCCCTTATTTTTTTTATGAATTTTAATTTTTATTGATTCTGCTGGAAGGTAAAGAAAAAAAAAAGATTAAATATTGTTTTCTAGGATCAGTATTGGTTAGTTGATCATCGCACGACTAGATGTGTCAGTTTACCTTCCTTTTTTTTTTTTTTTTTATCTTTGCATGGCCTATAGTGCTGCACAGCTCTTAACAACCAACGATTTGCACAGGTACATTCATCGAGAACACATGCTTAAATTAAGGGTTTTTTTTTTTTTTTTTTTTTTTAATATACAGTGGATCAAAAACACACTTATACTTAGAACAGTGAAGAGTACCGTTTGCCAAAAAAACTTGTAGGAATCAATGTATTTCGGCTATTATTTCAACTCATCCTTCACTTTACTTCACTTTATTGAAGTAGTAATTCATTTTAGTAACCACATCTAGGAACGTTCATAATTAGTATGATTAATAACAAACCCAGCAGGGAGAACTGATCTAATCAGCCATTAAGCCAAAGCGGACGGGCTCATATCATGCCATTTTTTAATTATGATATTTTTAATTACGTTCGTGATCTTCTCACTCCTTACACTCCGTCTCGTCAGCTACGTTCATCTTCTAAAGAACTTCTTTCCATTCCGCACTTCAATTTGAAAACATATGGCGCAAGATCTTTCTCTGTAGCAGCTCCTACACTTTGGAACACTCTTCCGTCTGACATCAAGAACAGCTCCTCAGTGTCCCTTTTTAAACATAGACTAAAAACGTTCCTTTTTAAGAAAGCATTTTTATAACTTTTTAGCGACATTTTTTTATTTTTACTTTATTTGTCTTAAGTGTTTTTAATATTTCTAACTGTAAAGCGCTTTTGAACTTTTAGGATATTGGCGCTATATAAATATTTTATTATTATTATTATTATTATTATTAATTATGATTTATCGATTTTGGCATCCAAAGCTAACAATAAACGGTATTTATATCTGCAGGAAATATATCATTTTGATACTTAGATGAATTTATGGATATCATTTCAAATTCATTAACTTTCCTCTTTTGCAGTACTGTACTTCTGTTACTTTGTTTTTTCTTTATTTCTTTTTTTTTCTGTCAATTTAATCAATTCATGGCTGCTGCATGGACAAAACTTAATCCCGAGTAACGCATAAAGATCTGCACATGAATCACTGTGCACAGTTATCACCCTGTTCCTCTTATCAATGATTTCTATTTACTAATTTTATATAACCAGTCTCTTGCCGTATAACTACGTACCGCCATATGGATCATAATATTCTAGGGCGTTACGCAGTTTTAGATCGCATTGGCCTCACTAGTTTTTGATTACCGCGGATTGATTGAGTGTAACAAATCATAATCTGAGAGTAGCTTACAGTACGGCTACCTCTGTTATTTCATACCTATGATACATTTAACATCCAACAGCTAATTAAAATATAAATTAAGCGTTTGAAGTACTTAAGTTGCGGGCTTTTTGCATTCGTTTGTCACACAGTACATCGTGATTCGTTAATTTAAGAGGTTAAACTCTTAGTACCCTTGCAATAAACTAAATCGCAAAAGAAGGGTCCTAAAAGAAAAGTAAAATTGAGTTGAAGAACCGAAAAACAAATCGCTCCACTTTGCAACAACAGGCAAAGGACATTAATTCGAGAGGCAAATGAAATTGAATTAAGAATTGAAGTGGGCACGTTAGATAATAAAAGAAGTTTGAGAGAGAAAACTGAGAAAAACTAGGCTTGCGCTACAGTGAAACAGACTGACCTATGAGCTTGGTGCGGAACGGTCAAATTTCATTCTCTCAGTGCAGCTATCTACCGTCACATTATGATAGTCACATATAGCGTCAAAAGGCAGTCCTTCCCATGTTAACTCAAATACACATGCACAAACAAACAATTTATTAAAGCTGCCACGACGCCTGATAAAATAATTACAAACCACTTTGCAAAAATCATTTATATTAAAGCCATCCTTAACTTTCTGGCTTTTACATGACAGACAAAAAAAAAAAAAAGAAAAAAGAAGTAACAGAAGAAGAGGACTTCAGAAGGTAGAGGAAAGTTAATGAATTTACAATAATACTCGTAAATGCATCTACGTATCAAAACTGATATATTTCCTGCAAATAAAAATAGCGTTTATTGTTTGCTTCAGATGTCAAAATATAAATCATAATGAAAAATGATACAAAAATGGTATGATATAAGCCCGCCCGCTTTGGCTTAATAGCTGATTAGATCAGTTCTCCCCGCTGGGTTTGTTATTAAATGAACATTTCTAGATTTCGTTATTACAATGAGTTGAAACAATAACCGAAATACTTTGAAATACTTTTCGCTATAAGTTATTAACTAGCTTAGATTATTAAATATGAAATTATCTTGTTTCCTGTAGGGGCGTCACTAGAAATATTTCTGGAATGTTAATATGCTCGGTGCAAGAGGTTTTGATATGATACTTCCTTGATTTTCTTTTTTTCTAAGTTAATGATACATCTGGATAAAAAAGACTACTAATCTAAGCTAAATGCCCCAATATAAACAAACAAATTTGCGACGCCCTTCCTAGACTTGTAATTATTTTGTATGTTTTTGAGATGATTATAGGTGCAAGCGCAGTTAACGCCTGTCTGCCAATTGTTTGTCCTTAGAATGGTCAGCCTGTTGGGTGTCAATTATCACAAGTATAGTCTTGTAAAGAGAGACCCTTTTCTTAACAACAGTACAGCATTCTTGGAACAACCGTTGTTAAGTGCCAGTCAAACATAGAATCCAAAGCGCAGTCATTTTTGAGGTCTAAACTGAAAAATTACTGATTATTAAAGTACGTCCACTATAATGAAATACTAATTTAACTTGTTACCCCCTCTGGGTTTGTTGGCAATCATTGTTACCTGTACAGGAGCTAAAGTTGAAACAGAAAGATAAATGCCACGTCCTTGGTTCTAGTTCACAAAATGCACTGACTGGGGAAATACATAGATTTTTAGACGTATTAGCTACTTTAAACTAATAATAACTACAATGCTTGTAATGCTTATGTGCAAAACAAATTTTTAGACCAAGTTTGGGTCATACCTGCTCTGCATAGAGCTTGTGAACACTGGTAAGTTTGTCGAGTAACCCTGAGAAAAATTTGAGATAATTTCATTCACTTTTGCCCTTAGAGTAGAAACAATAAAATCCAGAAGGTATTTCTGCAATGTTAATTGAATCGATCCGCGTCCAGGATTTCATTTCTCCTTTTCAAAATGTTTTCGAAGACAACCATGTATTCTGTGTAAAGATAACTCTTATTCCAAACAAGAGGCAAAAATAAAAAGAGAGAGAGAGAAAAAAAAAATTGAAAGAGACTACTCAGACCTTGCGTTGTGGTGTCAGATAATTGCAAATTGACAAGGTGCCAAGAAAAGCGTTATTTTCAAAACGAGCCAGTGGCGTCAGCTTTGGTAATTAATCAGTAAATTTCATAATTGGTGTTTTACAGTTTGAGTGGCAAAGGAAGAGTGCTGACTTAAAAGTGAAATTGAGTTGAAAAAAAAAAAAAAAAAAATGGGCCAATTGTTCAATTTTGTAACAACAGGCAAAGGAACATCAAGACGGTTGGTATGCACTGACAAAACATACTGCCTACCTTTTCTCTTCAAGTAAAAACCCAAGAAAAGTAACCAAGTGATAATTTGATCAAATTGAAATTATGTCTTAATTCTGGCCAATTTTAACGCCGACACAGGCAATTGCCATTTTCTTTATGTGTTCATATTTTAATATTCCTTAAACCGCAATGCTAACAATGAGCGTTCTTCTGTCTGTTGGCCAGTCTTGATATTTGAAAACTTTTGTAGGTATCATTATCAATTTAATAGCGTTTTTCAACTTTTAAGTCTTCTTGTTCTTCTGTTACCCCTTCTTTTTGTTCTCTCTCGTGTTAAAGTCGCAAAAGTGTTAGGTAAGTGAAACAGCCTTCTTTAATCAACAGAAACCGTAATTTAATTAGCTGTTGCGGTAACCTTTCAATTGTTATGTTTGTACAACTGTATTTGAAGTAGCCGTCGCTTTCCATTGAATGTTCCAAAAATAGAAAAAAAAAAAAACTAGTTATGTACTTCCGTGTATATCAATCTAATATTTTGTATGATGGAAGCCTATAACTAATCGGGTAGTTTCTGTTTTAGGCGATAAAATGACTGTTATCGATAAGTGAAATAAACACAATTAATTAAGTTTCCTTTTTTGATTTTATTAATTTGCCCTTAAGAACAAAGTACTCATAAACGATGCATGAATTCAATATTTTGCTTGACAGAGTCCTCTAATTAATCAAGTTTCCCTTTTAGGCGGTAAAATGACTATGCTTTCTATGTCGGTTATATGAAACATGAAAAGCGGTTCAATTGCAAGGTAAACAAACAAAATTAATTAAGTTTTCTTTTTTATCTCGTTTAATTAGACCTTAAAATAGGCTTTAATTGAACAATGATTTAATTTGTGTACTTTTACTTTCCACGTATGGATGCAGGAGACATCTGGTCAGCTTTGTTACAAAGCGTCTCTGGCTTGTGATTGGTTCAAGTAGATTTAGGGCGTGACATTGGGTTTTATAACAGCACCTCTCAGAGCTGAGGTCTCATTCACCCTGGTGATTTGGCAGAAAGCAGATCGAGCACAACAAGAGCTGTAAGACTGATATCTTACGTTACGTCTACCATCATGGTAAGTGTTGCACAGGAGAAAAGGTTGTACTTCAATTTCACAAATTCACAGATCTGCAATTAATCCCAATTTCATTCCACAGAGTGTGATTAAACCAGAAATGAAGATCAAGCTGCGTATGGAAGGCACTGTAAACGGGCATTCGTTTGTTATTGAAGGATTGGGAGACGGCAAGCCTTTCGAGTAAGTAAAAGCTTAAAGATGTTTAATCATTGTGGTCAGTTGTACGGCCGTCTCCTTTCGAGCAGTGCTTAGTTTAGTTAGACTGGAGAATTCGACTAAGCCGTATTTCTTTCGGGATATTGCCTCAGATGCAGGCTCTATCTTTCTTCCCTTAGAGTTTGCGACCATTAAGGTGACGAAGAACATAGCGAGAAAATCTACATTGAGACTTACAATTCTTATTTGTTATCCTTACATTGAAATCGATACCTAAAATGTACTCAGCTTCGCTCTATGTTAAAATAATTGCAGGGCTAAGGATTGATTTTCTTCTGTTTAATATGCCAATTCCGGCGTAAACTCTATTTGCCATACATTTGTAAGCCAAGCAAATTACTGGCCGGGGCTATACCAGACTGTTAAGTGCCAAGTTATAAAAACCTCTTTATTTCTAGTTAACCAAGCGATTCCTACCTTTATTTCTCTACCTTATTTCTCTTGGTTTCTCTTTTCTTTTCCATTACAAAAGAGTGTATCCTGCCACATTAAGAGTCGTCGAGTCGTCATTAGTGTCAAAGAAAGCACAGAAAAAGTGCGCACCATTTCAAAGAGCGAGCAATTCAGTAACTCGGTCAATCGGAACGTACTGTACTGTTTCATGGTGCGCGTAAAACAAAGCTACCAAGAAAACAACAATCATACGGTTCTGAATGTTTGACGTCAGACTCTCAATGTCGAAAGCAAATATTTTCTTGATTAATTTGGGCTTTATAAAGTAACAGAATGAATGCTGTTGCACTAAGAGAACGAACTTAGCTGAAAATTTCAGAACTGTTCTTTACACTAATCAGCTTAAGTACATCTCTGTCTTCGTATTTTTCTCAGGACTCCGTGACTGAACAAAACTAATGCATTGCATATGAACAGACTTTACCTTACCCTTGGTTTCCTGTTTTTGTGTTTTAGGGGAAAACAGAGTATGGACCTTAAAGTCAAAGAAGGCGGACCTCTCCCTTTTGCCTACGATATCTTGACAACAGCATTCCATTACGGCAACAGGGTATTTGCTGAATACCCAGACCATATAACAGACTATTTCAAGCAGTCGTTTCCTAAGGGGTATTCTTGGGAACGAAGCCTGACGTTCGAAGACGGGGGAGTTTGCATCGCCAGAAACGAAATAAAGTAAGTAAAATGTAAAGCTGATCTGCTCTGTGCATGGAAAAAAGTAGCATTGTGTTCCAGATTGATAAAATTTGTTCAGTTCCAAACCCATTAGTGTCTTTTCGCCTTCTTGTTTTGATGATCCTGGAAATTGTCATCATGAAATATTTTGAACTAGAATTTTAAATATCTTTTAATTCTTAAGTGTCAGTGTTTATATCAATAAGGACCAAAATAACAAAAATTGCTTCTGGTATCATTGCCGTGCCCCTTGTACAAGGGCACTTATATCTTAATGAACGAGTTTCTATTAAACTACATTGCAAACCATGCCTTTATTTAAATCCTTTTCTTGTATCTTTGCTTACGTATCTTTGGTAAAGCTGAGTATGTGTCACTTCTCTTTGATCAGAATGGAAGGCGACACTTTCTATAATAATGTTCGATTTGATGGTGTCAACTTTCCCCCCAATGGTCCAGTTATGCAGAAGAGGACGGTGAAATGGGAGCCATCCACTGAGAAAATGTATGTGCGTGATGGAGTGCTGACGGGTGATATTACCATGGCTCTGTTGCTCAAAGGAGATGTCCATTACCGATGTGACTTCAGAACTACTTACAAGTAAGCTTTCCTCAAGACATAGACAATTCTTGGTGGATAATGTAAGAACAGAATCAGTAACCTAAGCTCTGCCTTCTTGATTATGGATGTCCCTTGTGGAGATTGCGGTTGAAGACGGACAAATTTAGCTGGATCGCAAAGTTTAAAACTACCCATTGTGTATGTACCCATCACATAACCTTACCTAAATGTAGGAGAGAAAGATAAAGTCTTTTTCTCATGTTAGTGAAGTTTCGGAAGCAGGTACTGATCAGTGATAGGTGTTTTTAGGAGGAAAATAGTTTAATTGTATCTCTTTTAAGATTACGCACCCAGCCCAGTGTCACTGATCCGGATTGTTTTTCCTTTACAGAGCTAAGGAGAAGGGTGTCAAGGTGCCAGGCTATCACTTTGTAGATCACTGCATTGAAATATTGAGCCATGACAAAGACTACAACAACGTTAAGCTCTATGAACATGCTGTTGCTCATACTGGGTTGCCAGGCAACAAACGACAATAAGACAACAACTTGTTTTTTGGAAACTTAAAATGTGAAACCGTTTCCATAAAGATGAAACAGTACTATCTGATTTTATAGCCTAAGTAATTATTACAATGGAAACAATATCTCTGTAGCTACCCGACTGAGGCATAGGCAGCGTCCATCTGTGCACATTTAAGTATTTTACTTGCTTCTAGTTATGAGTTTTGGGTTTTAGAGAGGAGTGTTTTTGAGGTTTCGTGATCTGCCATTACTGATAATGGAACTGACGCATTTGGCCCCTTCCATTTTGGGACATCGTGGCTCGGTTCTGACACCTATACTTGCGAAAATACTTTCAGCTGATTTTACAATTTCCAGTAAATGCGTTACTTGAAGAACTGTATGGAATAAAGTTCTGATGTATCCTTTAGATATAATCCATCTTTAGTTCAGAATATTTATCTCAATGTGGGCGCTGCTTCTTGTTTACAGTATCATATAGCATAGTTGAGAGCTGATGTCGGGATTTAACTATTTTTTTTTTCATTATTTGATTGAACTTGGGTTTCTCTACGGTAAATGTTTTCTAGCAGCATTTAGTGTTGTTACTTGCCAGTGATAGAATGAATGATTTTAGGATTGAATGAATTTTTAGTGATTGAATGATTTTAGGTGTAAGTTTAACATAAGAGGAAGATATGGTAAGTGACTAAAATAGCGTGATAATCATATGCTAGCAATTTTTTAAGCTTTTAGTTGTTACGGAAAGATAATGAGTGTGTGTGCATCTAATTAAGCGTTGGAAAATACATATAATCAGCAATTGTAAGAAGAGTATTTTGAAAAGGAGGCATACTGTATGTGAATAATAGAGAAGAACTTTCTGAGAAGAGTAATCCAGAGAAGAAAGAAAAAGGTCAAGGATTGAAAAGAGGATATTGAATAAATCTTGTAGTTGAACTTGTTTTGGCTGTTTTACAACAAGGGGTACCTCGCTCGCTGGGCTAGTTCCCCCAAAGGGCGCTCTACATCGGCAGCACCCTCTTGGATGAGAATAAAATTGTTCTCGAAGCCAAGTTTTGTGGAATTTTCTTTCTTACGGTACTGGCTTGTGGAAGAGTGACTTTTACGGTAAATTCAATTAACAATTCAAATGTTAAATAATTCTTCCCTATTCTTCTCACTTTCTGTTTTTATTTAAAACTGTAAAGTACAACATGAATGGTTTAAGACGTAAAACAGACTGAACTAAGTTATTCAGTCAGACAGTCAGTCAGTCAGTCAGTCATCCCAGCCTTCTTTTTTTTTTTTTTAAGTCAGTTCAATTAACCTAGAAATTTTCATTTAGGCGTGATGAAATTTATTGCTTTATTCGAAGTATTTCTGTGAAAACAAAATTGGATTTGGTAGAATTTTCAACTTCTCGTTCCCCATCAAATTCTTACTCAAGTCGTTACGTAACCGAGTAGAATAGAGTCTGCGTCGACACATTCCAGGAACCACTAAGCTGCGCCGTCTCAATTATTCTTTTCTTTGTTTTTTGTTTGTTTGTTTGTTTGTTTTTGTCGGGTCCATCGGAAAGGGACCTTATGCAAAACACGACGGCAAAGGCAACGAGAACGTCACCAAACAAAAGGTTTAATGAGCAGAAGAAGGGTTGTGCACGTGCTTTTTATTTTTTGGTACATTCCTTTGTCGCCCTCTGCAAAGCAACAACATGAAATGACCAATTTTCAATTTTTTTGACAAGGGGACCCACTACGGCTAATTTTGCGAATTTCTATTAGGAACTGAGCGGATTCGTAACATATAACTTGTAAACAGTTTTAATACTGACAAACACACTGAATAGATCTAAGTAAATGCGAAATTCCAAACACACTTTTTTTAAATAGCAGTCGTCCTCGCCGTCGCCGTCCTACATGCGTAAAACTCCTTACTTGTATCACCCATAAATGTGATAAGAACCATAAATGTATTTGAGACGTTCTGGTTTCGAAAAGAAGAGAGGAGGCAGAAATCCAGGCAAACGTTACCTTACAGAGAATAAGTCTGTTTTAATTTTAAATTTCTTTACCAGAAATCGAAAGAAATCGTGCACTCCGTGTCCGTTAGCAAAGATCCTTCAAGCCATTTTAGCGGGAGGTAGTGGATGGCTCCGTTTTGTACCCAGTCAATCACTTAATAGTTCTGGAGGGAGGACAAAACTGCTGGCTTGCAGAAGGGATGGGGGAAGTGGAACTATTTAAAGCAAGATTACTATGCTTTGGACAAAGTTGTAGTCCAGGAATACTTTTTTGAGCCAGGGTAGATATATTTGATATCCCACCAGCACGTGGGCCATACAACACTAAACAAAATACAGAACAAAACCTGGTTTATTACAACGTTAACTCTTCAAATAGCAGCTAATACTAAAAGCAATTGTGTAAATATATTCAGGTTTGTATTAACATCATAACTATTATAGGCGATAGCGAATCAGTAAAACTGTAACATAATGTGGAAAATAGTCCTTAACAGTGTCTAAGGAAACCGAGATACGCCTTCGTTTTGGGTCCGATACCATTTTCATTTCCCTCTTTAAAAGGTGGGTGGCTAGCCACCCAATCCACTCCTGACAAATGTATTCTAAAAGAATGACTAAGTCTTTAAGTGAATCGAACAAATGACTGTAGAAGTGCGAACCGGAAGGGATAATGCTTGTCTGTTTTGGTTTTATTTTCGCTTGAAGCCGGGGCGTCCCAGAATTTTCTCACTTGCCTGTGAAATTACTCTAACAACCTCAAGCTTTTCTAATGTATGAAACTTTATCAACTCCCGGCACTTCAATTAAGCGGACTTAAACATCATCAAGTCCCACCGCCTCAAACGCACTTAGTTTAGACCACTCGAGATTTCGTCTGGTATATAGACTTGATACTCATACTGTAAGTACTTTCTAAATGTTCGCACGGACTACAATGATGGCTTCTCGGTTTTTGGCCTCTGGGCAAAAACGGTGCTGCGGGAAATGAGTCCTCCAAATTGGTGTACAGAAGCCCTGTCCCCCCTGTACGTGTAGTAGCCTGTTCCAGGAAGCGGGCGAGCGAGGAAAAAACGAGAGAGAATAAGGTATCTTCGTTCACTCGTCGACGACTATTCGAAAGCCTGGAACGGGCTACTCTGTGCTGACGAAATAAGGGAATGGCAGGGCTTGTGGCCCCTTGACTCAGAGGTGATAGGCAGTTTATCACATTTATGGTTAAGCCGTATTACATTTATGGCCAAATTTTATTACATTTATGGTTGGTGGATTTATTACATTTGTACTTAAAAGTTATTACATTTATGATCAGTATTACATTTATGGTCAATTTTTATTACATTTATCGTTGGTATTACATCTACGGTTTTTACTATATTTATGGGTGATACACGTACTAACCTCTGTTAACCAAAATGCTATAATTTTTATTCGAAATATCGTTTTCTATGCTTCGTGCCTTTGTGCCACTGCTGGTTAGAAAAAGCTCAGAACAAGGTTATTAAAAGCCATGTACCCGCAATGCTTTTTTGGGAATTGTCCTTGAATATGACTGTGTGTTGTTTTTCTCATGATCAGACACCCATTGATGCAAGAGAGTCCAAGTTGCTATAAATTGAGAAAGAATTGTCGTTTGAATGTCCCCAAGAAGGACAATCATACTTTCTTTGAGCTGCAGCAAGATCACATCATTGAGCAAAACTACAAATTTTATGATTTGGCGTTAATAATTGTTTCATTACGACCTGTAAAAGTTTTATCCTTTTACTTCTTTGTCTGGCTAAGTATTAGCCTTGTATTCTGATAGAGTTTCGAGTCCATTGCGAAATCTGTGTTGAGAAATCTTGAATATCATTCAATTCTCTTTTCTGCATGCTGTTACACGGCTGATAATCGGTCAAGTGTGATGAAATAAAGTGATCAGTATTAGAGCCAAACTCAGTCAAGGATAAAAGCATGAACTAGGGTAAAATCTGACCTCGGTAAGCAAGAAACAGGTGTAGACAAAAAGACGACTAATGCATGGTAATGTTTCGCTATTTTGCAGACATGGAGCAGAGGGTTGGGGGCGGGTACGAGGTGCGATTTGAGTAAACAGCGAGATTAGAGTTTGAAATTAGTCGACGTTAGTGGAGTGAGATATTCTACGCTCTATGGTCAGCCTTCGCCGTGTGCAGTCTGAAAGTTCGTTTTTCTTTTTCTTCGTTATCCACGAATGCTAATACTACTCAATTCCGTATATTTCTCAAAAGCTATCACTTAATGGCATCATTGAAATTTTTGTTATTTGTCAACACTACATTAAATGAGGAAAGCCTAAAGCCCCTAAGGTGGCGCCACTGCCTTAGTCCAGGGTACATGTTCTACTGCTTTGTTTGTTTGTTGTTGCTGTTGTTGTTTGTTGTTGCTGTTGTTGTTGTTGTTATTGTTGTTGTTTTTTGTTATTGTTTTTGTTTTTGTTTTTCACCTGCTGTTTTTTAGGGGTCCGTAATAGTGTAACTTTGCTGACATGGAATAAATGGCACGGTGGCCTGTCTGTCTAACGATACCAATCGAACGGCATTGGCAGAGATTATAATAAATCTCCCAAAATCGTGGCAAAAAAAAGAAAAAAAAAAAATAGCCCCTCTTGCTATATTTTCCGACGTTGCAAATTACACAAACAGGCGCAGGTGGCAGATAGGCTAATTAGCAAAACAAAGAAAGGGTAAATCTTTCAGAATTCCTAAAGAGAGTTAAGACGTGGTCAAACAATGCATGATAGTCCATGATACATGTGGATAGAGGGGGAAAGTTTCTAAGGAAACTATGGTGCTGCGTCGGTGGGGAGTATAACAAGATAATTTATAACAAGATAATGTAAATTGGCCACCGTAAAGAGATTCGAAAGCTGACGATTCGAGCGTTAACACTTCGTCGGAGCGTGGGTACAGTTGATTCTCTCCTAACTATCATCAACTATCATGCGCGTGGGCAGGCGGGAAAACTATCATTGATTATAATGAAGAATTTGAACAAGGACAAAGTGAGTGAAAGCTGATGATAGTGCATGATAGCTGGTGGACAAAATAAAGCGCGTGCTACAACTACAGGTCTCATCAACTTACATGTCCCATTTGATCAGGGCTTTACCAGCAAAATTTCGTGACAAACGCAGAATGGCATAATCTGTAGCCGTGCATAGTGAAAACTGGAATCAATTGCATTGTTCTGCAGAGCAATGAAAATTGGATTGCACTTGTTGTAGTGACTCACTTACTATGAAGAAAATATCGCCGAAGTCACTGATGGACTTCATAATCATGACTGATTCTTGCTTTGAAACGTCCACCATTCCCGTTGTAAGTAGTTCTGAAGTCACATTGTTGATGGCCTCCTCCTTTAAGCAACAGAGCCATGTTAATGTGAAGGTAAATTAATCAACATGACACGAGCGTGGGACAAAGAAAAATTCTAAGTCCCCGACAGGAATCGAACCCATGACCTCCCGAACACCGGGCGGGCGCTCTATCCACTGAGCTACGAGAACTCATGGAGAGCAAGGTCATTTAACTGGGTTCATATATGACAGGTGTCCTACATACTGCTAGGATCAACACTATCGAAGTCATCGTGAGTAGTGATAAGTTAACAAAGACGGTGAATTCTAAGCTCGGTAATGAAATGTGAAGGTAAATTAATCAACATGACACGAGCGTGGGACAAAGAAAAATGTTAACATCACCCTTCAGAACTCCATCACGCACATTTATTTTCTCCGTGGATGGCTCTCATTTCAGCGTATTCTTCTGCATAACTGGACCATTTGGTGGAAAATTTACACCATGTAATTGAATTTGATAGAAAAAGCAGTCGTCTTTGATCATTCTGTTGAAAGAGAGGTAAGACGAACTCAGTGGGCAGACAAATTTTATTATTGTTTTAAATTAAGGGACATTTATACTTTCTATTCATGTAGTTCAGCAGTTTCAAACAGGTGCCACATTTTTAAAACGTGCCTTCAAAGTAGAGCTATTTTCGCGTTTGGTTCAAAACTCGATTTAACGGGTAGAAAATCTTCTTTTAACCGCTGAAGGAACAACATTGAATTATAATTGCAACATGGCTAAACAAACTGCTATGATATATCTATAGTTGCAAAAGAGAATTGGAACTTTTGAGCGAATATATTTTTTTTTTAGAGCGCAATATGTGCTATTTTTCCAGTTTCGGCGGGCATGAAACTTGTGTCGAGCGGACCGAACTCCAATCAGTCCTAGGAAACTTCAATTGGAATTTTTAATGAAATAAAACTCATTTTAGGGGTTGACTAGGTAAGGGCTTTGAAATCCCAGCTTATGAGAAAAATCAAATTTTCGAAGTAAAATCAATGGTCGGTTCTTACAGAGACAGCCTCGTAAATTGTCTGTTTTATTTTAAGTTTTTCGCTGAGAACAAAATCGGTTTTAAATGAATCTTTGACTGATTCAGTTCGTTGCGTGACCGAGTTAAGGAAAGAGTCTGGGTTCAGGAAACACTGAAGCCACTAAACTGTGGCATCTCAATTATTCAATCATTTATAAAGTGATTAGGTAACAGAACTACTTAACAGAAATGAAGAGAGAACGCGCACTGGTAGCACTGGGGTTTAAGGAATGTTAACTTAGGAACATATATATAAAAAAAAAATGATATTATCAAAATAGCTACTGATATATTCAGTTCCGGACGTTCGCGTTTTGCGTATTGGTAACTTAATGGCTTTGTCATGGATCATGAATGACAAATATCTGTGTCGGATCTAAAACTGGAAAAACAAAAGAGACCGGCGATTTTTGTTCTCATTACAAGGAAAAAGAAATCAAATTAGATAAAAATGATCTGGATGATTAGCCTAACAAGACACGTTGTTATAGTGAGACTGGTAGAACTTAATTAATTAAGGCGCAATGTACTGTTTACCTCGGTTAAACAACTTTGATTATTGAACACACCGGGTGGTATCATTGATTGAATAATACCCTTTTCTACTTTTAAGGTCTTCTTGTTCTTCTGTCACCTTTTTTGGTTTGTTTCTTACTGTCTTTCTCTGTCTGTGAAACCGACATTTGGTGGCATTGCTTCCTTGCACATCGAAATTTAATCATATGTCGCAGTAACCTTGAATTGTTTTGCTTGTACAACTATCTAGCCGTCGCTCTCACTTAAGCTTAAAAAAACAAAAACAAAACAAAACAAAACAAAACAAAACAAAACAAAAAAATCATATCAGATTGACGCTAAGGAAATGAAGTTTAAGGTAATATAAATATATAAAATAAATAACTCATTGGCCTGCTTCTCAGCTTATTGAATTTAACACGAAGATAAGTGCACGCGAAAAATTATTTAGTGCATTTTATTTTTCTTTGATGGCCATCATGTCAGCTTTTTAACAAAGTTTGTTTGGATTGCGATTGGTTCACGGCAGAATTCCATTGGGGCATTCAGGGTTAGAGCAGCACCTCTCAGAGTTGAGGTCCCATTCAACCTGGTGATTTGGCAGAGAGCAGATCAAGAACAACAAGAGTTTTATAAGGCAGATATCTTACTTTACGTCTACCATCATGGTAAGTGAAAGTGAAGAATGATCATCGCAGTTAATTTTCCAATTTAAGCAATTGGAAAGAAGAAGCCTGAAAAAAATCAGGGCTTCAACGGGATTCGAACCCGTGACCTCCGCGATACCGGTGCGATGCTCTACCAACTGAGCTATGAAGCCACACATTGGGAGCGAGGAAGATATAAACTCAAATAATTGACCTCGCTCCCAATGTGTGGCTTCATAGCTCAGTTGGTAGAGCATCGCACCGGTATCGCGGAGGTCACGGGTTCGAATCCCGTTGAAGCCCTGATTTTTTTTTTTCAGGCTTCTTCTTTCCAATTGCTTAAATTGGAAAATTAACTGCGATGATCATTCTTCACTTTCATCTACAACCGCAGTTCATATATGAATTATTTCATATAAACTTCACATCATTTCACTCCTCACGGGAAGATATGAACTCAATTAATTGACCTCGCTCCCAATGTGTGGCTTCATAGCTCAGTTGGTAGAGCATCGCACCGGTATCGCGGAGGTCACGGGTTCGAATCCCGTTGAAGCCCTGATTTCTTTTTTTCAGGCTTCTTCTTTCCAATTGCTTAAATTGGAAAATTAACTGCGATGATCATTCTTCACTTTCATCTACAACCGCAGTTCATATATGAATTATTTCATATAAACTTCACATCATTTCACTCCTCACGGGAAGATATGAACTCAATTAATTGACCTCGCTCCCAATGTGTGGCTTCATAGCTCAGTTGGTAGAGCATCGCACCGGTATCGCGGAGGTCACGGGTTCGAATCCCGTTGAAGCCCTGATTTCTTTTTTTCAGGCTTCTTCTTTCCAATTGCTTAAATTGGAAAATTAACTGCGATGATCATTCTTCACTTTCATCTACAACCGCAGTTCATATATGAATTATTTCATATAAACTTCACATCATTTCACTCCTCACGGGAAGATATGAACTCAATTAATTGACCTCGCTCCCAATGTGTGGCTTCATAGCTCAGTTGGTAGAGCATCGCACCGGTATCGCGGAGGTCACGGGTTCGAATCCCGTTGAAGCCCTGATTTTTTTTTTTTTTCAGGCTTCTTCTTTCCAATTGCTTAAATTGGAAAATTAACTGCGATGATCATTCTTCACTTTCATCTACAACCGCAGTTCATATATGAATTATTTCATATAAACTTCACATCATCATGGTAAGTGTTGCACAGTAGAAAATTGTTTTGCTTCAGATTCACAGATTCATAGATTAATATTTTCTGGTCATTACTTCCAACAGTGCTTATAGTTAAAGGAAATCATAGCGAGATCAAGACTTCTCACTCATTAATTTTTGATCCTGCTGCAGTAAGAGGTCGATGTATTGTCATTTTTGTAAAATTAGTACTGAAAAACTGTGCAGAATTTAAAATACCGCGCAACTCCTTAACTCAGACGGAGAACTTACTGTAATGTTCATATTTCTGGATGTTTGAGGTAGGACGCTCAATGTCGAAATCAACTATTCACTTGCGAAATTGCGGCTAAATTTAGTGGCAGAATGTTGCCGCATTAACAAAATGTTAAAACTGTTCTTCATGCGAGGAAAATAACTTTATTCTACCAGGGTAGCCCATTCAGCAATGAGGCTCGGTATCCATAGGGGCCCTGAGATAAAGCAAAGTAGATTTCTGCCGTAATTACTTCTCGGGACTTTGTGACAAAGAAAAAAAGAGTTTTGCATTGCATGAACAGTTGGTTTTGTTACGTCTTTGGTTTCTTGTTTGTGTTTTAGGGGAAAACAGACTATGGACTTGACAGTCGTAAACGGCGGACCTCTGCCTTTCGCTTTCGACATCTTGACAACAGTATTCGATTACGGCAACAGGGTATTCACCAAATACCCAGGAGATATAGCAGACTATTTCAAGAAGTCGGTTCCTGAGGGTATTCTTGGGAACGAAGCATGACTTACGAAGACGAGGGTATTTGCATCACCACAAACGACATAACGTAAGTAAGATGTAAAGATGATGCGCCCTAGGGAAAAACATAGTTCTAATCAAATCACTTAAATTTGAGCCTCTCTTAACCATTAATTATCATTTGGTTGGAGTTTATTCATAAATCTATTGGTGCAGCTTTACCATTGTTACTCCCTTCTTTTTTATTGTAAGTGTTACGTTATCATGATATATTTTGAATCAGTTTAACGACTTTTCCTAAAGTGGTTCTCTCAGTAAAACTACAAGGAAGGGAATAAAACAAAAAGGCTATATTATTATTATCCTTCTGTGTGGATGCTCTTATATATCCTAATGTACAAGTCTATTTTAAATTATATAGCCAATCATGTTTAAAAAAAAAACATCGTTGTTTTTCTTTGCATGGTAACACTGACTATGTTTTATTTCTTTTTTTTTTTTTTATCAGAATGAGGAAAGACGTCGACAACCGTGAGCGTTTTTTCTATGAAATTCGATTTGATGGGGTGAACTTTCCTGCCAATAGCCCAGTTATGCAGAAGAAGACCGTGAAATGGGAGCCATCCACTGAGAAAATGTATGTGCGTGATGGAGTGCTGAAGTGTGATGTTAACACGGCTCTGTTGCTTGAAGGAGGTGGCCATTACCGTTGTGACTTCAAAACTACTTGCTACTATTACTACTTACTACTATTTGATATATTTTACGAAATCTTTTCAAAAACAAAAACAAAAAGAAAAGATTAATTTTTAGTAGTAAATGTTTGGGTGGAATCCATTACCTGAGCTCCGACTGCTCGTATATGGATACTGAACATGAACCAAAACTATATGCATCTCAAGGCAACACCCAATTATTTTCCCACCAATCAATATTACCTCGGCTGAGGTATTGTAATATTTTGTTAGTCAACTTCAGAAGCTTGCAGCCATCAGTAATTGAAGCTTTTACTCATGTAACAGTATTGCAATGTTGCAATTATATGCTGATGCACCCAATAAAGTGTCACTAACTCGAGTTCGATTACTCCATTGCAGAGCTAAAAAGACTGTCCGGTTGCCAGAGTATCACTTTGTTGACCACCGCTTTGAGATCTTGAACCACGACAGAGATTACAACGACGTTAAGCTGCATGAGCATGCCGATGCTCATTCTGGGCTGCCAAGGCAGGCCAAGTAAAGGCTTTACAAAAAGCCAAGACGACAACAACTGAAAAAGAAAAGTTTTAGTTGTAGTTTTTTTTGTTTTGTTTTGTTTTGTTTTGTGTTGTTTTGTTTTTGCTGTTTGTTTTACTTTGACAGGAATTTACTCGAATTAGTATTTGATACTTTGATTTAAAGATTGGTGTCGGGAATATTAAGACTAGCTCTAGAGTTAAGTTTGTTAAAAAGCAAGGTTTCCTTTTTTCTCCGGATTTCAGCATACAGATAGACTTTATCAACTCAGTTGTAGACAAATGCAAGTTAGAAAACTGAAGTGAGAATAAACTTGTTGTCGAGTCCAGATTTTGTGGAGTTTTCTTATCGTGGAGTACTGGCTTTTGGAAGAGTCTGCGGTAAATAAAATAAACAATTCAATAGTTTTCCTTCCCTCGCTTTCACTGTTTTATTTCTTGTTGTTATTTGTTTAAAACGGTAAAGGACCACAAGAATGACGAAAGATTTTAAAACGGAAATCAGTCATTCACTCACTCACGCGTTCACTCCTGCCTCCTTTTTTTTTTTTTTTAAGTGAACTTACATGTAACCTCCTCTTATTTGGGCTGATTAAATTTTCTGTATTAATGTAAGTATTCCGCTGAGAACAAAATCGGTTTTCGATGAATCTTTGACTTATTCAGCTCGTTGCGAGACCGAGTAAAGGAAAGAGTCTGGGTCCAGGACACACAGAAGCCACTGAACTGTGGCATCTCAGTTATTCAATCATTTATAAAGTGATTAGGTAACAAAGCTACTTAACAAAAAGAAAGAAAGAACGGCCACTGCTAGCACTGGAGTTTACGGAATGTTAAGATATGAACATATACATAAAAAAATGATATTATCAAAATAGCAACTGATATATTCAGTTCCGGACGTTCGTGTTTTGCGTATTGGTAACTTAATGGCTTTTTTATTGATCGTGAATGGCAATTATCTGTATCGGATATGAAGCTGGAAGAGGGCGGCGATTTTTGTTCTCATTACAAGGAAAACGAAATCAAATTAAATAAAAATGTTCTGGATGGTTCGCCGAACAAGAAACTTCGTTACAGTGAGACTGGTAGAACTTAATTAATTAAGGCGCAATGTACTGTTTATCTCAGTTAAACAACTTTGATTATTGAACACACCGGGTGGTATCATTGATTGAATAATACCCTTTTCTACTTTTAAGGTCTTCTTGTTCTTCTGTCACCTTTTTTGGTTTGTTTCTTACCCCCCCCCCCCCCCCCTCTCTCTCTCTCTCTCTCTCTTTGTGTGAAACCGCGACGTTTGGTGGCATTGCTTCCTTGAAAACCGAAATTTAATCATATATCGCAGTAACCTTGAATCGTTTTGCTCGTAAAACTATCTAGCCGTCGCTGTCACTTAAGCTTGAAGAAACAAAAAAACAAAACAAAACAAAACAAAACAAAATGAAACAAAACAAAAAAAATATGAGATTGACGCTAACGAAGTGCAGTTTAAGGTTAAAAAAAAAAAAAAAAAAAAAAAAGAAAAAAAAAAAATTAAACAAATAACTCATTGTCCTGCTTCTGAACTTATTGAATTTAACATGAAGATGAGTACACGGGATCAATTATTTAGTGCATTTTATTTTTCTTTGATGGACATCATGTCAGCTTTTTAACAAAGTTTGTTTGGATTGCGATTGGTCTACGGCAGAATTCCGTTGGGGCATTCAGGTTTAGAACAGCACCTCTCAGAGTTGAGGTCCCATTTAACCTGGTGATTTGGCAGAGAGCAGATCAAGAACAACAAGAGTTTTATAAGGCAGATATCTTACTTTACATCTACCATCATGGTAAGTGTTACACAGTAGAACATTGTTTTGCTTCAGATTCACAGATTTATAGATTAATATTTCAGATGCACCACAATTTAATCCACCAGAGTGTGATTAAACCAGACATGAAGATCAAGCTGTGTATGCAAGGCGCTGTAAACGGGCACAAGTTTGTGATTGAAGGAGAAGGAGATGGCCAGCCTTTCGAGTAAGTAAAAGTTTAAAACTGTTCAACCATTGTGGTCATTGCTTCCAACAGTGCTTATAGTTTAAGGACATCATAGCGAGATCAAGACTTTTAAACATTTTTATTTTTCTTGCCAAGAAATTTGTAACCAATATTTACACGAGAATTGTAGAGCTATAAGTTTTCTTTTCTTCTGTTCAATACATGTATGTCAATTCGTAGGCTCTATTTGCCAAGTTAGTATTTCTAAGCCAGGCAAAATTTACCTCAAAACCAATGTTTTTATTCAATTTAGTGGGTGTTATATCAGATTGATGAAAACATCCTCTACATGCGGTTTTTGCCTTGTTTCTTAAGTACATTCTTTATTTTTTATTACATTATCTTTTATTTGTCACTCATATATTTTTAATCCTGTTGCAATAAAAGGTGGATGTATTAACATTTTTGTAAACTTAGTACTGAAAAAGTGTGCAGCCTTTAAAATACCGAGCAACTCATTAACTCAGACGGAGAACTTAGAACTGTAATGTTTACATTTCTGGGTGTTGGTAAGACTCCCAACGTCGAAATCAACTATTCACTTGCTAAATTGCGGCTAAATTTAGTAGCAGAATATTGGCACATTAACAGAATGTCAAAACAGTTCTTCATACACGCTAAGTAACTTTATTTTACCAGGGTAGCCTATTCAGCAACGTGGCTGGTATCCATAGGGGCCCTGGGATAAAGCCAAGTAGATTTCTGCCATAATTACTGTGAATTACAAGGACAGAATATAGCAGGCCAAAAATCCAAGTAATCACATGCGTAGAGCAGTGCGTAGTGTTAAAACGAACTCGACAAGAACTTCTGACTACGATGTAAACAGAGTTTAATTGACAGAGATCAATGTTCCATACAAACTCAAATGAAACGAATCACGTGCCAAGACGACGGTAGAATTAAACCACGTGCTGTAAGCTTAGCCGTAAGTCGATGTAAACCGTATGCCGGTTCGAACTGAAATACAATAACGAAAATAGAAGCTAACGTAACTAACATACCGAAGTATAAAGATAAAAATAACACAAATGAAGAAACTATTGCTAGCATTCTCAATAACGTCCGTAACATGGAAGTGTAACATAATCGGCACTTATACTGATCGTATGGAAGGCTGGAAAACGATTAATAGGCTACACGGTGTGTAACTTGGACGGTGCCTTTATGGCAAAATAACCCTATATTGGAGATATGGACCTAATCAAGCGCGATTCCGAGCATACAGAACTAACTAACCGATTTAGTGACGATAAAAGGAAACTCAACCGAAACAAATAACAATAGAAAACCTAAGAACTAACCCTAAAGAACAAGGAATAGATTACTCACTTTGGTTTGCACACGCACTGAACTTGACTTGATAGAATAGACGAGTAACAGTGTATAGAGAAACTATGGCCCAATGCCGAGTAGAAGTTGACGCAGTGAAATCTGCACTTGAACTGACCTAACCGAGGAAAACCTCGTGGATATATCTAACCGGAGAACACGTACGCAAAACCTAGCGGTTATGACTATTTCCCTAACGGACATAGCAGCTGAAGGCTGGTCAACCACAGTAGATTAAGTAAGTAAGTAAGGCCTTGTTTGAAAGTGACAATTACTTGATGACATCTACGGTAAAGTAAGTTCCTGCGACAAAAAATGAATTAACATCACGTTTTAAAACCAACAATTACCTCTGGGGATTTTGTGACAAAGAAAAAAAGAGTTTTGCGTCTTTGGTCTCTTGTTTGTGTTTTAGGGGAAAACAGACTATGGACTTGACAGTCGTAGACGGCGGACCTCTGCCTTTCGCTTTCGACATCCTGACAACAGTATTCGATTACGGCAACAGGGTATTCGCCAAATACCCAGATAATATAGTAGACTACTTCAAGCAGTCATTTCCTGGGGGGTATTCTTGGGAACGAAGCATGACTTACGAAGACGGGGGTGTTTGCATCGCCACAAACGACATAACGTAAGCAAGATGTAAAGATAATGCGTCCTAGGGATAAAGGTAGTTATAATCAAATCACTTTGATTTGAACCTTTCTTAACCTGTCCAATAATTATCATTTGGTTGGAGTTTATCCATAGATCTATTGGCACAGCTTTAACATGTGGTTATTCCCTTCCTTTTACTGTAAGTGTTATCAAGAAATATTTTAAATTAGATGAAGGACTTTTTCTTAAGTGGCTCTCTCAGTAAAACCATAATGACGGGAATAAAGCAAAAAGCTTATATTATTATTATCCTTCAGTGTGGACTCTCTTATTTATTCTAATGTACAAGTCTATCTCAAATTATATAGCCAACCATGTTTAAAAAATATCGTTGTTTTTCTTTGCATGGTAACACTGACTATGTCTCACTCATTTTTTAACAGCCTGGTTGGCGACTGTTTCCACTATGAGATTCGATTTGATGGTGTGAACTTTCCTGCCAATAGCCCAGTTATGCAGAAGAAGACCGTGAAATGGGAGCCATCCACTGAGAAAATGTATGTGCGTGATGGAGTGCTGAAGGGTGATGTTAACATGGCTCTGTTGCTTGAAGGAGGTGGCCATTACCGATGTGACTTTAAAACTACTTACAAGTAAGTTTGCTGTGTGTTGAAGTGATTTGATATATTTTACGAAATCCCCTTAAAAAAAAAAAAAAAGATTAATTTTTAGTAGTAACTGTTAGGGTGGAATCAATTACCTAAGCTCCGAGTGTTCGTATATGCCGGATAATGAACATGAACCAAAAAATATTCATCTTAAGAACGGTGCCTACTTTTGTTGGTGCGCACACGTTCTGCTCATTACGCAAGCCATGGTTTAGCTCCACGCGCGCGCTGGGGTTGACATTGACGCAATCAACTACGCTATCACGTACACGACAAAATGAAAGCAAAATTTTCCTACTGTGACCAAATCAAGTTTAATGAACCTGTACTTAAACCAGGAACACCAGAATAGCAGCATATCGCTAACCACTTACTGTTTACGTCTTCCAGCTGAAAACCTAACTGTTATCTGTCGAAAATTATACTGGAATCCAACTGTAAACATGTACCTGCAGATGGCGTAGTGCGCGCGCAAGACAAGTGCGAGATACGCAGATGTCTTACTTACTGGGAAGGTGACAGGAAAAAATGTAACGGGCACCGTAAAAGTTTTCGAAAAAAGATCAATAACCTTAAAAAACGCGTGGTTACCGCTACATTTTATATTATCGAATGGAAGTAGCAAGTCTATTCAACACGTAATTAGTTTCTGGTTGTGAGCAAAAGGTTTTTAGAGTGCATTTTAGCTGAACCAGAGGAAGGCTGTCAGATACGCTAAAAGCGCTTTTGCAACAATTTTGTTATTAAAAACATATCAAAAAATGTTTTTTATTACCATTTGCCATGTAGTTTAAAGATCTTTTAAAATGTGTTTGCTTTTCTGTATGTAAAGGCGAATTCTGTGGAAATCTGTGAAGAAATATCCTTTCCTTTTTTTTCAGGAAAATGCTGATATCAGCATTTTTGTTGAGATTCAAGGCTAATTATCTCGAAAAAATGGGTGGCTACCCCCATTTTTCTTTGTAGATTCTAATAGCCCTTGCAAAGATCTACTTTTTCCGCGTGGTTCTAACCTGGTGCAAAAACCTTTGCAATTAGTAGGCACCGTCCTTAAGGCAAGACCTAATTATTTACCCATGGCAATCAATATTTCCTCGGCTGAGATATTACAAGTCATAGTAATTTTTTTTTTAGTCGACTTCGGAAGCTTGCAGCCATCAGTTTTCACTCATGTAGTAGTATTGAAATGTTAAAATATATGCTGATGCACCCAACCCAGTGTCACTGATTCGAGTTCGCTTGCTCTATTGCAGAGCTAAGAAGGCTGTCCGGTTGCCAGAGTATCACTTTGTGGACCACCGCATTGAGATCTTGAATCACGACAGAGATTACAACGACGTTAAGCTGCATGAGCATGCCGAAGCTCATTCTGGGCTGCCGAAGCAGGCCAAGTAAAGGCTTAACGAAAAGTCAAGACGACAACAACTGAAAAAAGAATACTTTTAGTTTTAGTCTTTGTTTTTGTTTTTTGCTTTTGCTGATTTTCTTTGTTTTCCGGTGAAAGGAATTTACTCGAATTAGTATTTGATACTTTGATTTATAGATTGGTGTCGGAAATTGTTAGACTAACTTTAGAATGAAGTTTGTTAAAAAAAACAAGATTTCAATTGTTTTTTTTTTGTTTTTTGTTTTTTGCGGGATTGCAGTATACAGATAGACTTTTTCAACTCTGTTGTAGATGCATGCAAGTTAGAGAACGGAAGTGAAAATAAACTTGTTGTCGAGTACAGATTTTGTGGAGTTTTCTTATCATAAAGTACTGGCTTTTGGAAGAGTCTGTGGCAAATGCAATAATCAATTCAATATTTTTTTTACTGTTGTTGTTCTTGTTGTTTGTTTGTTTAAAACGGTAAAGTACCACAGGAATGATGGAAGATTTTAAAACGGAAATCAGTCACTCACTCACTCCTGCCCTCCTTTTTTTTTTTTAAATAAACTTACATGTAACCTCCCCTTATTTGAGCTGATTAAATTGTCAGTTTTATTTTAAGTATTTCGCTGAGAACAGAATCGGTTTTCGATGAATCTTTGACTTATTCAGTTTTTGCGAGATCGAGTAGAGGAAAAAAATCTGGGTCAAGGGAACACAGAAGCCACTGAGCTGTGGCATCTCTATTATTTAGTTGTTTATAAAGTTATTAAGTAACAAAAATACTACCGAAGCTCATTCTGAGCTGCCGATCGAGATAGGCCGAAGTAAAGGCTTAACGGTTAAAAAGCCAAGACGACAATAAGGAGGAAAAAAAAATGATTGTTTTTGTAGTTGATTGTTTGTTGTTGTTGTTGTTTCGTTTTTTTTTTTTTTTTTTTTTTCTTTTTCTATAGAAAGGCATCTACTAGGAGGTATGTGTTGGTACTTAAGTTGAATGATTTCTTTCAGAATTTGTTAGACTAGCCCTAAAGTTAAATTTCGTGAAAAAAAAAAAAAAAAAAAAAAAATTGTCTCCATTTTTGCAGAATTACAGCATGATGATAAACTTTTTTACTTCACTTGTAGAAAAATGCAGGAAAGAAAACTGAAGTGAGAATAAACTTGTTGTCAAAGCCAGATTGTGCGGAGATATCTTACCATACAGTAATGCCTTTTGGAAAAGTGAGGTCTGCAGCAATTGAATTTTTTCTTACCTACTCCACCACGCCACCCATCCCACCCCCCCCCCCCTCCTTCCTGTTGATTATTCTGTTTAGAACGGTGAAGTAGATCAGGAATAATTGAAGATTTTAAAACGGTAAACAGTCTCTGGTTCAGTGCAGTCAGTCGTTTACCCCCACTTGTTTGGCCTGTTTAAATTTGTTATTTTAATTTAAGCATTTCTCTGAAGACAAAATCAGGTTTCGCTGAATCGTTCACTTGTTTAGTTTGTTGCGAGATCGAGTCGTAGAAAGCGTCTGTATCTAGTGAACACAGGAGCCATGGAACTGTATCATCTCAATTATTCTCTTTATTGTTACTTTTTGTTGGGGTAATCTGAGCATAAACAATCACCTTTGCGAGTCCGTGGTCGCTTCTGGGTATCAAAAGATAAACATTGTTTCTAAATACTGTCTACTTTGCTTCGTGGTTCTCTCCATGTTGCTCTCTAGCTGAAGCTTAGAACACCTTTACCAAATATCTTGTGCGCGAAACGGCTCTAGAAATCTGCAAAGATTTCAGTATCTTTCTTTCTCGTAGACGACCATCCAGAATGTTTGAATCCAGATGATGTATTTTTTTTAATCAATTGAGAGGGAAGTCCCGAACAATTCAATACCACTCTAATTTCCTTGAACTGTAGCAAAATGTATATTGTGTCCAGTTTTGAGCAAAGCTAACAATATCGCGATTTTTGGTGAGGACCTGTGTAAGATCTGCGTTTTTTACATGCATCTCTGGCTTGCAAATAAGCTCATCGGCAACCCCAGCCGACTTACGCAATTCTTGTACGATGTGTGATGACTTTTTGCTATGATTTGGCCAAATTTATATATTTTTTGTGGGTTTGTCTGTTTCTTTGCTTTTGTTTTTCGTAACAATCACTAAGAATCTATTCCTCTCTCTCTCCTAATAATCTCTCCGTGGGGTGTAGTGTGGAAAAAAAAAAAAAAAAAAAAAAAAAAAACGAAAAAAGAACAAAAAAAGAAAAAGAGAAAACCGGAATCTCCCAACCCATGCACATGCGTGAATGTATATCTCGCTCTATAATAGGTGTGTATGGCCGAATTACCTGTTTTAATTCGACGCAAAATGGCTGCCAACGTATAGCCTTGTACCATGCGCTTGTCGTGCTGCAAGCGTATAGACATACTACTTATAGACGAAGGGCCACAATTTGTAAGCAAAACCTGACGACGCGAGGCGACCCTACGTATCCACGAATAACTCTTTCTTTACATACGCAATTACTGGCTGGCGATTAGAATAAGCGCAATTAACTAGATTATCATTTGACCTTGTGGAAGAAATAAACCGGAAAAAAAACAAATAAGAAAACAAAACAAAAAAAGAAATAAAGCATTGTATTGAATTTCGCTAATAAATGTGTTAAACGGAATACGAAGAACGCCAGACAAGAAAAAAAAATCGCTTGTTGTTATAGTTTATAAATTAACTTTTTAATTTCATATTTATGGCTTATTCTAATGTGCGAATAAAGTCATTTAGTAATAAATGCGGTTAGCCTTCCAGGAACTTTGTTTTATATGTGTAATAACTCATGAAGTGTTGGGTATAATTAGTCAACTAATTAGTTAGTTAATTAATCAAGGTGTCTCAACAGGTGGTGAGACTAAACAAAATATCCGTTCCATATAAAGAAACGCTCGAGTCATTGCTCATATTATAATCATGACATGATTTCTTCAATGAACGATACGTTGATACATGAATGATCTCACAACTGCTTAAGGACTTCCGCGCCCACCCCTCTCCCCCCCCCCCCCCCCCCAAAAAAAAATAATAAAATAAAATAAAAGAAAGATGGCGAGGGGGGTCGGGGGGATATTACCGTGCTTGTTTTGGAGATAAGGCGAGTTGAAGACCTTCCATTTTTTAGAGGTTTTCGTTGTTTTAAGATGTTAGCTCACATTACTGATATTTAGATACAACGCTGTCAGCATCATCATATTAAAAAAAAAAAAAATAGATTAAAAAAAATAGAAAAAACTTTACGGTGATCTTATAGGAATGAAAAATTGGCAGTATTCAAACTACTTTTTTTAATGTTCTCAAGCAATTAGCCTGAAACTTGGCGACAATATATAACCTGTCAATCGCTCGCGAAAATCACGTTTTTAGTTTTTGAGATTTTGGTATTTTTCGCGGGAAAATGACTCGGAAAAACTGCTGCCAAATTTTGTTTGTTAAAATATAGCACATCTAACGGTGGCTTGTAAAAGTTCTTGCAATAAAGATATCAAGCCTGAAAAATTTCTTATAATATCTGTATCCATTCAAAAGATATGACATTCTAAAATAGGCCATTTTCGAGTTGTCTTCTGCCTCTGCATCAAACCGAGTCTTCCTGCAAAACCATTCATATGAAAATGTGTTCCACCTACATGTTCATTATCATAAAAATCAAACTTAGGTTTTTCACGAGGATTCCTTTTGAAACAGAGGCACAAGGTAACTCGGAGATGGCCTACCGTAAACTGTCGCTCATAAGACCTGGCCTTAAACAACTTCGTAGGGGGTTTTGGGCGGGCTTATAAACGGAGGGGATTACATCCGGGGGAGGAAGCTTATAAGCAGAATGAAATATACGTTTTGAAATTGAGGTGCAGCACTGTTGATAGATGTACGTTTTCCATATACTGGTTTTTAATTAGGCTTTAAAAGATCACAATAAGTCGTCTAATTTATATCATTTTATACTAGGATGGGACATATATCCGAAGGGAGGGGGGTGGGGGTATAATCAAAGAAAAAATATAGTTTGTTTACAGGTAGATGTGCTTATAACCTGGGGCGGGGGGGGGGGGGGCTTATAAGCGGCAGATTATGGTATACACAGCTGTACGTGTACATGTCATTGGTCATCGTTAAATTTGCTCAGAAACTTGACTGCGAGAGCGTATTTGATGTTGACAAACGCAACATAGGGCATATGGCAGATATCCAGCTCAATTCAATTCAATTTTTTAATTTAAATTCTCACATACATTAATTTTACAGAGGTGTCAGAAAAAAAAGTAGAATACATATAAATATATACAAATAACATATAGAAGACGATAAATAGCATAAATGTAATAATTTATAATTGCGATATATTAAAAAAAAGTGTTAACGACAGAAAGAAAAAGAGATAAAGGAAGACAAATAGTTTGAATGTTTCTCTCTCCTATTACTTCATACTCAATTACAGTAGAAGCTTTTAAAATGGAACGGTCACGCACGGGCGATCCTGAGACCGCGCAGGCTAAGCGATGGTTTAAAGGTGTAAGAATTCATAAAAATGGGCGACTGGAACGATTGCCCTTATATAGGACGAGACGTTCTTGTCAGGATATTTTGTAAACGTTTATACTTCACATTTCTTGTTAAGAGGATTAGACTTGTCAGCAATTAGGATACTGGGGTGGACAAACACAAATTTAAGGCTAGAGAGATTTTTTTTGTTGTTGTTGTTGTTGTTGTTTTTTTAACCGGTATGAGATCACTGGTTTCTTAATATACCATTTGGTAAGTAAAGAGCAATCTGTCTTAATCCACTTAAGTTCCCAGATGTATCTGCTCCCCGCCATCTTTGTTGCAAGTCACTATTAAAGATTAGAGAAAGGCCCTGCAAATGGTTACCCTCAAGGCGTTATCACGTTCGACATTAATGATGTAGTGAGCAAGTCAAATAACTCTTTTAAGTTATAGTTCCCAAATGAGATAACTAATTCCTGTTACCCTACTTAGGTCTTCACAGTAATCCAAGCGTAGTCAATCGATAAAAATCGATATTGGAAAGTAATTCATTCAATCGATAGCAATAAACGATTGCTATCGATTGATATCTGCAATTGATAACAATCGAACTATAGAAAGAAAAAATATCGATTGTTAGCAAGTGACAAACATCGGTAACAGTCGATAACTCCTGTCTTCAGGAATATCGATTGCTATTTATTGGAAAAAATGCAAATAATTGAACTCACTTGAACACTGACTCACTAAACACTGACTTATTTTGCTTCATCTAAATGCCTATGTTAAAATGAGACTGGAGGGTTTTACATTGCTACTGTGGTGTCAGCTTCCTCCAGTGTCGTAAGCTAACAAGGAAAGATGTAAAGCCCCAAATGTTCTCGTTATTTTGCTGATGATTGTAAAAGATACGTAGGCTATAAAGACAAAATAGCCCAATAAAACCATTACAGATAAATTTTGTTAATCATTTTATCAGTGAAAATTGTAAGAGTACAAAAAATAGATTCCGATAACAATCTATACAAATCGATGAATAAACTGCTATCGATTACCATCGGCAATTGATAACAATCGAGCTCACAATTTTTTTTCTTCTTCGTCGATTTTGATCTTGTCAGTCGATAACAATCTTCGATTGATATCGATAGTTATCGATTGATTGGCTATCGATCATCACGGTTTCGATTGACTACTCCTGGTAATATAACCAAGTCACGAAACGTCTGGAATCATGAGCATACAACTTCTACTCTTTCGTCGACCTCAACATGACATTCCAGAGCTGACAGGCCGCATAAAATTACACTCTCCATACAAAGATCGCCTAAACCGCTCTCAGATGTCCAAAATAATCCATAAGGCCCGTTACTGGGATTGCAATGAATATTACGTTGGCAAAACAAACGACTCCATGGAAAAAAAAACAAAAAACAAAAAAAACAAAAAAAAACAAAAACTGAACGTTTTAAGAGTCCCTGTACATAAATATGGAAAATAACTCGGCAAGGGTAGAAAATTCGATTTCGCTCATGGTAGATAGGCTAGGGCATGACAAAAATGATAATATATAACCTGTAAAAAACGCCCGCTTTGGCTAAGTGGCTTAAAATGAATAACCTCTTTGACCTCATTCATCCTGGATCTATGATCATACACACCAGCGTATTGTGTACTGAGGAGCTAAATATAGCAAATGTAGATGTCAGGAGTTTTGTCTTCGCATACAAAACTAAGAGCAGAAATGGAGTTGGACAAAGAAACTGTAGCTAAAAGCGCAGAAAAAAACACTACTAAAAGGCCAAACTTAAACAGCTTGAAACTAGCTAATAAAGCACTTCTTTGGTAGATGTACATGAAATAATTGTCTTTATCCTTCTTGTGAGAAGTCAAAAATGTGCTTGCCTTTTTCCTGGAATGTCGCGACAGTTTCACGGATAGTAAGAAAATTAATGCAATAACAGTTTTAATTATCGACTTATGCAACTTAACCCGCAAAATGCTTACATAACCTATCTTGATGACTCAACGACACAGATGATATTCACTTGATCCTTTTTAAGGGATGGACATTTTAGGCTTGTCTTTGTGTTTCACAGAAGAGCTTCAAGAGTGATTCGCTGACCAAGGGGCGCCGTTACATTAAGGTTTGCAGAACTTAATTAACATCGTTAGCTCTTACCAAGTACAAAATACGACTGACTACAGAAAAAAAAGGGACAAAAAAAAAAGTAAATTGAACCATCCAGATCTACTGACGTTTAAAATGCTGCAAAGCGTCCTTTTACATCTAAAAAACGAGATATAGATATATTTCTCCCATAAACCTCCAGCAGAATCCATAACAATAAATAATATCTATTACGTAACTCGCTGCAAGTAGGCGAGAGGCATTCTATTCGGTCAACACTTTATTCATGTGTAGAAAGACGAACTATAACTGAGACGAGCTAAGTATTATTAGTTTCACTTTACGAAACCTACACTTGTCTCCGTTATGACCTCATACACTAAATGAATCAATAAAAGACGGGGGAGTTTGTTTCAAGCATTACATAAACACTCAGTGCAAATTACATAACTGTACGTAATTTCTAAAGGACAAGCAAGCAAGATGGTCCTACTGTTGAAGCACATAAACTTTATGGGTCGTGGTCGGGATTTCAAATAATTAAGCGGAATTAAGAATCTAAAAAAGCTAAAACTTAAACTTGACAGTGCTTTTCACTTCATTCATATTTTAGCCGGTCAATCGCTTCAGTATAGTACAAAGTACACAGTCGGTATGTAAATTTTAGCACTTGCCACCGCTCGTCTTCCGGTCCCTTAATTCATTGCCTATTGTTGCAAATAAATTTGCTTCTCAATCTCGCTTTCTTTAATGTCTTTTACTTAACATCGCGCAGAATCTGCTAAAAGTTAACCAGTCAAACAAACTACATAATACTAGGTACGAAATGGATGGATTGTGTAACGACGACAGTGTGAAATAGGAATACACTATTCTAATAACATGAATTCTATACAACTGATATTAAAAGTGGACTTTGGCCCTCTTACCAGTTCGGAAACCGATTAAGACCGACAAATTGTTAACCGACGGATTAATTTTCCAGCCACAGTTTGAAAACGGTATTCAAGATAAGAAATATATAAGTCATGAGCAATGTGGCAAAAATATTTTGGAAAAATAGATATTGGCTGATAGGCAAAGATGGTAAACAGGGATCTGGGCTTATACTAACTATGTATTAAGAATGGCTGACAGTTAGGATCGAGAACCGCCGGTCAACGACCCATTTGGCAAATCGCTCATATTTTGCCCAAAGATACCCTTAGGTGACCTAATTCTAAAAATCATATTTCAAGGTTCCAGCGAATTTTTATTTTTCAGAAATTCGCGAAAATTTGAAAGCGCGGTCAAAGTGCGGTTTTTCGTGTAATAAAATGACCGAAATAAGGTGCGAGGACGAAGCGCTCGTAAAGTCTTAAAATAAATTCAATTGACTTCAAACTTCACACAAATGTGGAACAACCACTCTAATTTATTCCTCGCTTTAAACTAATCTCAGAGATGTTGATATAGTGGTTTTCCGAACCATTTTAAAAACACCTATGAAGCGTGTGAAAAATAACGGCAAAATATAGGTCATGTTTAACAGCATAAAAATGCATCTGGTACCTCACTTTCCGATTATTTTACTTTACAGCCTAGAAATATCATTATTAAACATATATCATGCCAAGTTTCATGCTCGAACTCGCAGTATTTCCCTTTGAGAAAAACGAAAATCTATGTCAATGTGTTGGGCGCAAATAACACAATAATTATACACGAACAAGAGACAAATCAGTTTCAACGGCGAAAGTAATAGGCCATCATTCATTAAAATCCCGTCAATTCACTGCTATCAGTAGAAACATAATGTCCACTACATAAAAACTGTTTTTAGACGTTTTCGAAACATTGCGCGTTAACTTTGTTTAATTTCCTGTCCGCCGTCATGTCTAGTCTATCATCGCGTGTATTTCCTTAATGTAAACAACACTGTGAATGGTTTTCACGACAGACACAAGAGATTTCCTGTAACCTTAATGTTTTCGGTTCACCAAAACGCTTTAAGTTCGTTAAGACACAATAATGGGTCAACTTGGAATGCTGTTTAGCATTAAGGACGTTAAAGGACTGTAAATTAATCGAGTTGAAATATCTTGAAGCAAATCAAAATCGCGCCCTTATTCTAATTTGGCAAACAGCTGACCTCCGTTCAAGTTCAAGAAGTCGAGAGGTTAATTCGGCAATGTATAACTGGTACAACAACAAAATCAAACCGAGGTCATCAAAAGTGTAAGTTTAAAAGTGTAGTGGCAAGTCCCAAATAAATTTCGCCTTTCTAAAATGGAAACAAGAAGTGAAACGCTCTGCCCCGAAACAAATAAACAAAATATTAATACGACTAATTTAATCCGAAAATGTTACAGAAAACATACCTAAAAGCCGTCGATTCCCCTCAATACCACTCCACATTGCCTTAAAGAGCCCAAGCTTTCTGCTGTAAGAATCAGGGGCCTCAGGAATCTGTTTTTATCATATTGGCAATCATGCTGCGTACAACCGTACGAGCAGCCCACTCACGCTTTCACTGCTCTTGCGCAAATGTTCAACATTTCGCAATTTACCTAAACCGATTACAGGTTTAAAGTAGTGACAGTAGATTGAAATGCGCTTCTTAAAGCTGACCTATCCAGGAGCAATTATTTCTTGTTCTTGAATGGCTCTTAGTTGTAGCTACAGTCGGGAAGGGGGAGGGGGTACTCCTGGAAATTTCGGATATCTGTATGCAGTGGAAGATTAAGTGGTCTCCAGCTCTTAACGCCAACACTGACACACCAGATGATTCTCGAAGTATCACAGGGATCACTAAGCTAAATAATTTTGAGTTTAGCTCCGCTGAGTCAATTACCTGTTGGCGCGCATATTGCATTGACCGTGGACAGGTGGAAAAACAGTTAAACGGGAAAAGCCTGGTGCACATTGTAATTTAGCGTTGTTCAACACGCAATCGGTCAGGTTGTAATGCTAATCGTATTTGACAGAATCTCAAGTTTTCTTTGGACACATACTGGGATGAGATACTCCTAGATGGGCGTGGCCGGGAGCCATGAGTCAAGTCAGTCAACTCGCAAAGCTTAACAGAAGAGTGATAGTGAACCACTGGTGGAAGGACTGCAGATTGTCCCTACGCTTTACCCTGATAGGCCTCTGTTTTATTCTAATGAACTGATGCTGTGACAATGATACCAAAAAATCATAAATAAGTAGTTCTTTGTGAAAAACTATTTTCAGGAAAGTAAGCTGTTTGGGAGATCTATGTTTTCAGATGTTCTAGAGTGATTAGTTTGTTAAGGCACTGTTGCGCTGCGTCTACGCGCAGTGTCGGAAACAAAATGCATTAGATCTTCTAATTTTAAGTCGATAAAGGTAAATTAATCGTTGCAGCGAATTTGGAAAAGGTGACTCAAATCAAAAGGGTGATTCAAGCCTCGTTCCTAGAGTCTCTCATCTTTCCGCCAGACTGGAGTACGCTCCAGGGTGCGGTAAGATGAGAGACCCTAGGAACGAGGTTGAGACGATTCGGCCATGAGGTTTTCCTCCAAAGGCTCTTCCTCCTCTACTCCCTCTCCCTCTCTACAAAAATTTAACGATCCTCCCCACCCCGAAAAACTAGCACCTGAAAAAGACGAATATTATAAGGATCCTGGGCTCTGCGCATTTCCCGCGCCACCATTTCGGCGTCAAGCTTTCGGCCTGTCATTTGACCAGTGCGGAATTTTGCCATAAGATACGAGTGCTGCTTGTCACTGACTGCCCTGAGAGCCCAACCCTCTTTTGAAACAACAAGGGCTTCTTGGTGACCTATTGTGGCTTTGAGTAACGCGCCAACGCTTTCTCCAAGCAGGGTTTGTAGCACATTTTGGCTAAGTCCATAAGGGAATGTCTCTCCAGTGACTGAGTATATTTCTCCAGAGACAAGTGCCTCTCTAAAGTGGACAGGTTATGAAAGACACGAATGCAGCTGCCTTGAAGACATTAATACACTCCTGCCATGCATAGTTACTATCCATGGAAGCATCACCAGAAGCTTTCTCGGTCACACCCGTTGATAATGGCACCGATGTTGGGGTCGCAGTGTTCGTGCCTTTTTAGAAAATGACCTGAAGTCTCCTTTAGAGAACGATGTTTCCAGCAGAAATAAAGAAAGAGCGATGTCTGACTAAATTGCAAAAGAAACCCTTGACAATTAGCATGTTCGTAAAGCTAAATAGTATTATTGTCACAGGATCAGTTCATTAGAATAAAACAGAGGCCTATCAGGGTAAAGCGTAGGGACAATCTGCAGTCTTTCCACCAGTGGTTCACTATCACTCTTCTGTTAAGCTTTGCGAGTTGACGGACTTGACTCATGGCTCCCGGTCACACCCATCTAGGAGTATCTCACCCCAGTATGTGTCCAAAGAAAACTTGAGATTCTGTCACATACGATTAGCATTACAACCTGACCGATTGCGTGTTGGACAACGCTAAATTACAATGTGCACCAGGCTTTTCCCGTTTAACTGTTTTTCCACCTGTCCACGGTCAATGCAATATGCGCGCCAACAGGTAATTGACTCAGCAGAGCTAAACTCAAAATTATTTAGCTTAGTGATCCCTGTGATACTTCGAGAATCATCTGGTGTGTCAGTGTTGGCGTTAAGAGCTGGAGACCACTTAATCTTCCACTGCATACAGATATCCGAAATTTCCAGGAGTACCCCCTCCCCCTTCCCGACTGTAGCTACAACTAAGAGCCATTCAAGAACAAGAAATAATTGCTCCTGGATAGGTCAGCTTTAAGAAGCGCATTTCAATCTACTGTCACTACTTTAAACCTGTAATCGGTTTAGGTAAATTGCGAAATGTTGAACATTTGCGTAAGAGCAGTGAAAGCGTGACTGGGCTGCTCGTATGGTTGTGTGACAACTTTTACTGAGTCTCGAATATCAGCCACGCAGCATGATTGCCAATATGATAAAAACAGATTCCTGAGGCCCCTGATTCTTACAGCAGAAAGCTTGGGCTCTTTAAGGCAATGTGGAGTGGTATTGAGGGGAATCGACGGCTTTTAGGTATGCTTTCTGTAACATTTTCGGATTAAATTAGTCGTATTAATATTTTGTTTCTTTGTTTCGGGGCAGAGCGTTTCACTTCTTGTTTCCATTTTACATAGGCGAAATTTATTTGGGACTTGCCACTACACTTTTAAACTTACACTTTTGATGACCTCGGTTTGATTTTGTTGTTGTACCGGTAATACAATGCCAAATTAACCTCTCGACTTCTTGAACTTGAACGGAGGTCAGCTGTTTGCCAAATTAGAATAAGGGCGCGATTTTGATTTGCTTCAAGATATTTCAACTCGATTAATTTACAGTCCTTTAACGTCCTTAATGCTAAACAGCATTCCAAGTTGACCCATTATTGTGTCTTAACGAACTTAAAGCGTTTTGGTGAGCCGTAAACATTAAGGTTACAGGAAATCTCTTGCGTTTGTCGTGAAAACCATTCACAGTGTTGTTTACATTAAGGAAATACACGCGATGATAGACTAGACATGACGGCGGACAGGAAATTAAACAAAGTTAACGCGCAATGTTTCGAAAACGTCTAAAAACAGTTTTTATGTAGTGGACATTATGTTTCTACTGATAGCAGTGAATTGACGGGATTTTAATGAATGATGGCCTATTACTTTCGCCGTTGAAACTGATTTGTCTCTTGTTCGTGTATAATTATTGTGTTATTTGCGCCCAACACATTGACATAGATTTTCGTTTTTCTCAAAGGGAAATACTGCGAGTTCGAGCATGAAACTTGGCATGATATATGTTTAATAATGATATTTCTAGGCTGTAAAGTAAAATAATCGGAAAGTGAGGTACCAGATGCATTTTTATGCTGTTAAACATGACCTATATTTTGCCGTTATTTTTCACACGCTTCATAGGTGTTTTTAAAATGGTTCGGAAAACCACTATATCAACATCTCTGAGATTAGTTTAAAGCGAGGAATAAATTAGAGTGATTGATTTGTGTGAAGTTTGAAATCAATTGAATTTATTTTAAGACTTTACGAGCGCTTCGTCCTCGCACCTTATTTCGGTCATTTTATTACACGAAAAACCGCACTTTGACCGCGCTTTCAAATTTTCGCGAATTTCTGAAAAATAAAAATTCGCTGGAACCTTGAAATGTGATTTTTAGAATTAGGTCACCTAAGGGTATCTTTGGGCAAAATATGAGCGATTTGCCAAATGGGTCGTTGACCGGCGGTTCTCGATCCTAACAGTCAGCCATTCTTAAGAGTGCCTGCCTGTAAAAATCAGACAAATTCTTAATTTCGCGGCAAGGGTCAAAAATTCGATTTCGCTCATATTCTCATGGTAGATAGGCTAGGGCATGACAAAAACTACTGGATAGTTTTTTTGGCAAAATATCCTTTTATTTCAAAGAAATATGCAAATTACCAAATTCTGTTAAAATCGTCATTTGACGCACCATTTTATTAAGCAAGTTTGAGAGCCTCGCATGCAAAACCACATCATTCTTCCGTCTTTAAAGCACTGAAATATTTTTGTGCAATGTTTAAATGTGTACTGGGTTGGTTTAAGGGAATGTTGCATTGTCTTTTTGGGTGCAAAATAATTAAATTTCGAAGACATGTATTTCATTCACTTAAAAGTACTTCGTGTATATAATTAATTTTCACCATGTGCGAAACCTTCAAATAGATTAAGCTTCTGGTGGTTGAATCGCAAAAGGATGATCTACAGATTCCTGTAAAAATTTCTTTGGGCAAATGATTGTGAGCGACGCGAGAGCTTTTCAAAGTACGTCAAAAATGCAAATATTTGACCGTCCGTCGTCAAATTTCAATTTACGGGTTAGACGTATATTTTAACATGCGCCACATGAATTGACCTATAATAAGTTGAAATAGACACAGAGCTGATAATTTCGAAATGTTCTAACCTTATTTGTTGCAAAAGGCAAGTCCAAAGCCGATTTGACGTGTTTCTCTCACCATTCGTCGCACATAAAGCAGAAGTTTGCTTTTGTTTACACAAGGTTAACGTCCGATGTACGTCGCCAACTGTCAACCTATTATTGGTCGAATACCATGAATCTGTGACCATCTTTCTGCGCATATGAACATCACTGCATCTAAGTCAAAAACGGCGGAGTCATTTGTAGATAGTTGCTTGCTTTGCATTGCGCCAAAATAATACGTTTGATCGATTGCTGACCATTGCTGATAAGCGTGTCGGCGCAGCACAATTTTACAGCCGTTATTTGTTCGTCACGCAATGCTGTCACGGCATATGCTGCACATTTTGATCTATATTGTATAGAGCACTCTCAGGATAAATGAAGCAATTTAATCATTGTTCATCTGTTTGTTCATATTTATAATAATATGTGTATATTTATATAATCGTATTTTATAGTGTACGTGGCCTCGGTCCAAATCACGTTTGTTGTACGTTTTGATGTTTCAGACAACAGCTGATAAAGCTAGTGCCTGTACTAACTAGAATTTTAAAAAAATCACCATAAAGCAAATTATAGATCAATGAAACAAGAGCTAGCTGAAATAAAAATAGGAAATCACAACGTGTCTAATTCGTGAGAAAAACAGACTAAATTTAATTAGTAATTACGTGAGTAAATAGCCCTGGCCATGCCATTTTATTTGGCGTATTTTGTTTGCCTGGGGGCGAGGCATTGGTGTGTTTGTAACAGAAAATAGAGGACTAGTGTCAATACAGTCCAAAATTATTGTCAGTAAAATATTGTAAATAAAACACCTATTGACCGGTTACCTCCGCGGCCACCATTTGGTCGTTCCGATAAGGGTTTCATTATTGTCTTTACCCCTATTAAGCGGCCACCCAAAATTTAAAAACTTTGTTTTGGAAAGGGCGATGGCAGATAAGAGTCTGAAATTGAAGGTGCATGACGAGTGATAATTCAAATACACGTCTATCATGATTGTCTTGAATTGACTCCATGTTCACCAAGAAATTTATAACCCGATAGTGAAAAATTAAATATTCAAGGTACACCAACCTCTATTTAAGTGGCTAGCCCCATTAAGCGGTCACCACCCATTTCCGGGGGGGTAGCCCACTGTATTACATGTAAACCAAAAATAATTGCACAGCGCGAAAAGACCTCGGTCTAAGTTTAGCGTTACAGTATTACGCAGGGCATGTAGGTAGCGGTGGTCGAGTAAAAGATAACAACACGGGCAATGGTAAACTATTCATTCTTCTCATTTCTCTATTTAATCTCTTCCTACTCAACACGATTGTGTGCTCCCAGTGGTTCCCACCCTTACAGAGCCTTATGTATTAGGATAGAAACTGTCCTACCCCTACCCCCTAAAATGGGATGACAGCATTGCGTGACGAACAAGGAACCGCTGCAAGCAAGGATTCAAGCCATCAAACCATGATGATCAAATGTAATATTTTGGTGTAGTGCAAAGCAAGCAACTATCTACAAATGACTTAGCCGTTTTTGACTTAGATGCAGTGGTGATCACATGTGTCGAAAGAGGGTCACAGATTCATTGTATTCGACCATTAAATAAGTTGACAGTTGGCGATGTAATCGGACGTTGTGTCAACAAAAGCAACCTTCTGCTTTATGTGCGACGAATGGTGAGAGAAACAAGTCAAATCGGCTTTGGACCTGCCTTTTACAGCAAATGAGGTTAGAACATTTCGAAATTATCAGCTCTGTGTCTATTTCAACTTAACATTGGTCAAGTCATGTGGCGCATGTTAAAATATACGTCTAACCCGTGAATTGAAATTTGACGAAGGATGGTCAAATATTTGCATTTTTAACGTACTTTGAAAAGCTCTCGCGTCGCTCACAATCATTTGCCCAAAGAAATTTTTACAGGAATCTGTAGATCATCCTTCTGCGATTCAACCACCAGAAGCTTAATCCATTTAAAGGTTTCGCACATGGTGAAAATTAATTATATACACGAAGTACTTTTAAGTGAATAAAATACATGTCTTCGAAATTTAATTATTTTGCACCCAAAAAGACAACGCAACATTCCCTAAAACCAACCAAGTACACATTTAAACATTGCACAAAAATATTTCAGTGCTTTAAAGACGGAAGAATGATGTGGTTTTGCATGCGAGGCTCTCAAACTTGCTTAATAAAATGGTGCGTCAAATGACGATTTTAACAGAATTTGGTAATTTGCATATTTCTTTGAAATAAAAGGATATTTTGCCAAAAAAAACTATCCAGTAGTTTTTGTCATGCCCTAGCCTATGTACCATGAAAATATGAGCGAAATTGAATTTTCAACCCTTGCCGAGTTATTTTCCATTTTTATGCACAGGGACTCTTAAGAGCTTCTGCCTGAGAGACCGGGGCTGACTTGGAAATGAAGGTCGGCCGATTTCGCTTAAAATTGGTACACAAAGTCTTATGTGGACTTATGTAATATGCCAAAGTTTCAGTTTCAACGACCATTTTTTAGCCGAGTTCTGGATATCAGCCCCTCAGGGGTCCTCAGAGGCTGATTTTTAGTGTAATTTTGGCCACTTTTCATTCTCTCTTTTAGCAACGTACAATTAATTTCAGACAAAACCAAAACCATATTTGTAACGCCCTATTCTTAGGCTTCTACGGGTAAAAACATTAGCTCACGGGAAGTTTTCGTTAGCCTATGGCTGTGATCACAACTTAGTCCTATTTGAAGCATATAAGGAGCAACCGGAAATGGTCTGTTTTTTAGACCGCGTATTTTCCATGCCCATGTTTTATATCGTGAAGTCTTAGTATCCCTGCAAAGTTCAGCCCTTAGTTTAGTAATACCAAGAAAAAAATACTAAGGTTGAGGCTTTTTTACTAAGAAAAAACTTACGAGAAGATGACTAACCAGGCCACTTCCGGTTTAAGTTTCAACAAAGCGTGTCTGTAAAAATCAGCCATTTGATTTCGATAAATACCTTTTTTTTCTTCTAAGTCGGGAATTAGAGACTGTGAAGTTAATTCTAACCGAAAAGGCTTGCCGTTAATCAGAAATTTTCGTGTGACTTTTTTACGACCGATCAGCTTTTGGCCCGGCAACGGTTACAAATTTTGTGGAAGAAGTCTTGAAAATTACGGATAATGGAGTTGCTGGACTTCTTTTCTGAAGAAAAACAACTTATCAGTCACTCTAAATGCAATCACAATGTCTCTCATGACACCATTTGAAAATCGCTTTGAATCTCGAATAAATTTCGAATATATTTATAGCTAATTGTAAAATTAAATGCAGTCTCACTATTCCAGTCTATACGGTTTAGAGGCATGCCCCTTTCTTATAATCCATTAAAAGTGAAGCAACATTAAAAACCTTAGCTCCAGCGATAAATTGATCGTAAGTGCATCGCTGCGAGTAATGAAAATTCAGGTTGGTTCATACCGTACGTGACGAGGTCACGACACGCCAACTTATCTGAAGTTTGCTGGCTATGATTGTCTTGGAATTCAGTTTTTTCTCGTCTAGATTTGTCTCCTTGATACTGCAAAGAATCATCAGGTATAGAACTTGCATGAGAACCTAAAGAACGAATGGATATGCTACAGAATACTTATTCATACCCAGTCCCCCGGTGCAAACGGCCTAGGTATTATAAATTGGGGAAGTCCAAGACGGTCCGTTTTCCCCGCCAAGTCGCTGAATGTCTGACTAAATTACCAGAAAATTACTCATTGGCACACTTTCCCTTTCTCTTTCGGGATTTTCCTTTTGCTGCTTTCTCAGTCCGCACAGATCTAGACTAAATCGGTGTACTGCATATATCCAAAGATAGGTCAGGGGAGGAGTGGATTTTCCTTCAAAGACTACTGCTTATAGCACCCTAGCTGTAGAATTGCTGGCCCTTAACTCCGATTTCCATAAAAAAAGAAGTGATAATCCCCAGGACGACCAGTATGCTTGGTGTAGGTGGTATGGTAAGTCATCCAAAGTCCAGTGCCTCATACCTGCTGGAGCTTAAATTGGTTATTGCTCTTCTTCTCTGAACAGGATGATAATCACCCGCTCCCATTTATACATCTGGATGAAGAGAGACACTGTGAAAGAAAATTGCCTTTCCCAAGACGACATGACAACGCCCTAGTAACCAGGAGCGCTCGATCCGGAGTCCAGCCGCAACCATTAGGCCGCGACCGTGCTATGCGCTAGGCAGTTGTCAGTTTTGTATAGAATCCGAACGCGTTACTACGTTACATGTTTACTTCAGTCTGTCGTAAATTGATAAAATGCAACCGTGAAATGAATATATGGCCAGCACATGGACATCTTGCCTGCTGGATTGTTTATTTACAAGAAAAAAAACTATCTGCGATCAATTAATTAAACTTATTAAATCTATTCATTCTTTAAGTAAATTTGTTTCATTTGAGTGTGCTTGAAAGGCAGAGGAGCGAAAAAGTCCGGCTATTACAATTTAGTCTCCTCGAAAACTGAAAAAATGATTATACAGTGTCCCGTTTGGAAAGAAGATGACATATGCGGGGCACGAGATAACAAGCCGCCAGAGGCTGCTGTGACTCTCCCGTTAGCGACGTTAGATCGAGATGTTACCCATCTGCTGGCCAAATTAAAGTGGGCAGTGGTGGTAATAAACTGGCCACTTACCATAGAGTTGGAAATTTCCCCGAATGGAAGTTAAAGTATGAATTAAAGAAGACTGCCCACGTCACCGCCGAAAATTCACTCGTTTGCGTGACCAAAGTGGGCCACGTCAGCACCCTTTTTGAAGAAATCAAAGAAGGTTACCGCTGACGTTTCAGATAGCATTTTTCAGGCGTTCGGCATTGTAATGCCTATTGCATCCATAAGTATCCAAGGTTAGAGTGACTGCATGCATGTTCATCAGACATAAATTTATTTTGCACGTTCAAAGATTTTTTTTACACGCTTTAATGTCTTTAATTCGTTCCACTGGTTCAAGGATCGTTGTTCCATCATCATCTGCAGACACATTTAAACAAAATATCTCTGACTTAAATTGTCTACCTAGTACCCGCCCACAATTCAATTTCTAACATTTTCGACGCCATATTGGGTGTTGTTTTACTTGAAAAGTCGAAAGTGCTTGGTGATAAATTAAGTAGTTTCATATGCCCAATATTAAATCAGAGTAGAGACGCTTCGCGTGTCATGCTCAAACAATGTAATCTCCTGGCGAAAATAGGAAGTAATTTGGCCCTCTATTGTATCACGAGGCTTACTAATACTTGCAATCTCTATCGTAACGATGGTATTCTTATTTAGAGTCGATACCAAAGAGGAGCCTGGACGGAAGCTTGAAGGAAAGCACCTCTGAGTGCGTCACAATTAAGTCGGAAATTTCGGTACCACTAGTCACACAAGGTATTTGTGATCTTCTGGCAGGGGGAAGGAGAAAAAAACTCACGACTTAAAATTCTAATCCTGGTGAATAGTCAGCTATGAAGGCACGTGACGTTAGAATGGCATAAATTTCAAAACATCCATCATATCGAACCCACCAGTCTAGATTTCATGACTATTTCATGAAATCAAAATATCGTTTCAGTTTGCCAGGTATAACAAAATTAAAAGAGAAGAGAAAGGGTACTAAAGGAATTAAAAGATGCAAAAAACTATGTTTGTCCCAAAAAACCTTGAAAACGTCAACAAAAAACAGAGAATTAGATGAGAAAAGTCAAACTTAGGGTAATTATGCCTGACAAAGCAAGGTTGCCATGGAAACAAGGCAGAGTCCCATAAATAAGGCTTTTTTTCTCAGCTTTTCCCACCTAACTTATACACTCAGTAAACAACTTGTTTCATTGTATTTTGATTACTTTTCTTGTTATCAACGTATAAAGTTTCCCCTCACCTTCCAGTCCCCTGGGTACAGGGTACAATTGCTACATAAAATTTAGTTTCAAATCCGTCAGTAGGAAATTTTCTAGTTTATGGTTTGAAAATATATATTTCCTTTAAATAATTTACTTTGGGATCATTGATTGTTTGTTAATTGTGCAGCTGGTGTCTAAAAATCTCTCCTAAAAAGTAATTAAGAGTTTGACAGGAAGTGCGTAGTAGGTAACTTCTCTAAAAATGTTTCGTAGTAAAAAAGCCTCAACCTCAGTATTTTTTTCATGGTGTTACTAAACTAAGGGCTGAACTTTGCAGGGATACTAAGACTTCATGATATAAAGAATGGGCATGGAAAATACGCGGTCTAAAAAACAGACCATTTCCGGTTGCTCCTTATATGCTTCAAATAGGACTAAGTTGTGATCACAGCCATAGGCTAACGAAAACTTCCCGTGAGCTAATGTTTTTACCCGTAGAAGCCTAAGAATAGGGCGTTACAAATATGGTTTTGGTTTTGTCTGAAATTAATTGTACGTTGCTAAAAGAGAGAATGAAAAGTGGCCAAAATTACACTAAAAATCAGCCTCTGAGGACCCCTGAGGGGCTGATATCCAGAACTCGGCTAAAAAATGGTCGTTGAACCTGAAACTTTGGCATATTACATAAGTCCACATAAGACTTTGTGTACCAATTTTAAGCGAAATCGGCCGACCTTCATTTCCAAGTCTGCCCCGGTCTCTCAGACAGAAGCTCTTAAGGGCTTTAGCTGTGATGTGAACAACAGTCGTTCATTGTAGTACTGCCGTTAAATATGTCGTGGTCGGTCTTACCAACCTAAGAATGACAAAATTAAGTAGTTTTTATTTCATTCCAAAACTATTTTTAGTTGATAAATATTAATCAGGTCCTATCATTCCCTACCGCAATGCGGCTTTCCTTCCGATAAGGTCAGAATAAGACGATCACTATAATTACCGCCAAATCCAATGAAGGGCGAAAATATGAGCCACAGTAAATGTTGTTAATGAAATCACGTGTCTATTACCTTGTTAAACCATCCTCAACAAGAAACCGATGCGGTGAAGGAAAAAAAAAAAGGAATAAAGATGCTATTTGATCATGATTGTAAGAGTGGTCTATGCTGACGCCGGGCTATATTGGTCCACTAAAGACACGATAGTTACATAACACCATATATTGTTATGTTTGTTTTGTCTACATCGCTTTTATATTTTTGCTAAGCTTAAAACCACACTGCACTTGCAATTAGTAAACACGTGCTGAAATAACAATACTTTATTTGAATTGCCATTCAATTTGTTTTGTGGCGGGCGGCACCCTAATCATTGATTACACTTGGCTGAGCACTAGAAAGACTAGAATTATGAAGGCAACCAGCGAAATAGAACCCTCTCGATATATCATAGACGCCTGTTTTCTGCTGTTATGGAACAGAAATGGAATCTCGAACCGGATGTTGAGGTTATCTTTTACCTCCAGTTTAAATTTTCAAATCCGTTTTCAAAGAGCGAGATGAACCGCTTCGCTTAACTCCTAATTTAAGTAATTGGTTTCCAAAGAACCACTCAGGTGAATAACCAAAATTAATATATTTTTGAACCCTGTTTCAATACGTTAAGTTAATTTTGCTGCCTGCTCAGGTGTTACTGGTTCCTTATCGCTGAGAAATTTTAATTCTTAATTTTATCAGCGGGTTTATTTATAGAAAGGGAAAGCAACTCAAAAGACCAGCCTTGATTCGGATTATTCTTACATATAACATTTTTTTTTACTTAAGCAAAACAAAGTAATAGACCATATTCGTATTCTCGGTATAGGACTGGAACTAGCTTGCAACCGAGGCTAATGCGGGGAATCTTTTCAAATGTAAATGATATTAATCTCTTTTTAATGATATTTCCCCGCATGAGCGTCCATTAGCTTCAGTCCAATAACCAGAATACGAATATGGCCTATATATTTTGTTTAGTTCAGTTTTGGGGTCAACAGGCTCAATGTGTTTAAGATTGGCTTTGATTATATTTTCTAACCTTTTGGATTACTTTAAGACTAATTTGTTAATTGACATTCCGGTGTGGGTTTCATTAAGCACCCACCCGACCCTGGCAATTTGCAAGAGAGCAGATCGAGAACAATATCTTAAATTACAGCGTCCAACATCATGGCAAGTGTAACGTACAAGAAAAGTTTTTTTTTTCTTTTTTTTTTTTGTTGGTTTTCACTACTGCTTATTCTGAATTGAAACTCATCGTAGATTTACACCAAATTCATCCCCCCAGAGAAGTGTAATTAATCATGTATGTTTCCCTAGGTTGTTATAGGTTTTAACCTTTTTTAATACCTTGTGTAACTGACAAAGCCACTGACCCTGTTGAGACGTTGAAACAACGTAGTGCTAGTGATAGTATACACCTATGTTTGCTTATTTGTAAAATTGGAGAAAAAATCTATTAGATTTAAAAACGTGAATTTTCAGTTACGTTAACCTTGAAAATGGTGGATACTGGGTGTAAGTATATGAGACGTTCTGGTGGCAGCTAACTGTGGAGAGAATGGTTGTAAGAACAAAATAACTCAAAACCTATAGCTACTTACTTAACTACGCAGATCTACGATTTAGATTCCTCTAGAACTAGCAATGTGGTCTTAACCGATTTTACCGTAACAAATAATAATAATAATAAATGCACTTGTTTGAAAAAGGAGGGCTTTGGATAATCTTAACTTACCAAAATAAAACTATTCTGATCACCATGAGATTCAGACTATTATATTATTCAAGGGAAACTACAGCACAACATATGGAATCATTTTGACATTTTAGCGTCCGAAAAAGCTGAAATAATTGCAGAATTAAGGAGACTCTGTTCAGTCAAGAGCTGAAGCCTTGTCTAAATGTCAACGTCAGTAGCGAGATTAGCTGTTACTTCTGATGACGTCTAGAGAGGTTAAATTACTATCTGCAGATCTTTTTTCTCAATGTAGGTTTCAAACCTCAAATATTTAAGATAAAAATAGTTTTCCAAATATATGTCTATGAAACTGTTAATTTGAAAAAATTGTGTTGAATAGGATAGCGTTAAAGGTGCAGAAACTTTCACTCCTGAAATGATTTAGAGGTCTTGATCAAACAAAATATTTATTTGTAATCGCGCCGATTTACACAACTTTTATCTCAACTCTTTAATTCAGAACACGACCTGTTTTGAACCCTTGCGTGATCGATTTTTTTTTTTTTGAATGACGCCCACTTTGAATACAATTGTACAGGCAAAACAGTGCTGGATACCGCGACAGCTAATTAGATTCTGGTTTAATGAAAGCAATGCCATCAAACAACTTGTGCAGCCTTAACATGAGAGAGAAGAACGGGAAGAGGTAAAAACAAAACAAAATGAAGACTTAAAAGGAAAAAAAAAAAAGACGTTATATGGGCAGTGATACCGAAAGGTGTGTTTAAAAGTAAGAAAATGAACCGTTTAATGGGCATAAACAGCGTTCTTTGTTAGCATTGTGGTTTAATAAAAATTAACACGCTAAAAAAATGTAAAGAAACATACTAGACAAAAATGATCATATATAACCTGTAAAAAACGCCCGGTTTGGCTAAGTGGCTTAAAAATGAATAACCTCTTTGACCTCATCCTAGGTCTATAATAATACAACCCAGTGTATTGCGTACTGAGGAGCTAAATATAGTAAATGTTGATATCAGGGTTTTTTGTCTTCGCATACAAAACTAAGAGCAGAAATGGAGTTAGACGAAGTCACTGTAGCTAAAAGCGCAGAACAAAAAAAAAAAAAAAAAAAAAATTCTAAAAGGCCAAAATTAAACAGCTTGAAAGTAGCTAAAAAAGCACATCTTTGTTACATGTACATAACAAATAATTTTCCTTATCCTACTTGTGAAAAGTCAAAAATGTGCGCGCTTTTTCGTGGAATGTCGCAGCAATTTTACGGATGATAAGCAAATTAATGTAATAACAGTTTTAATTATAGTCTTATGCAACAACTTGGAAAAAGCTTACATAACCTATGTTAATTTCAATAACATGAATCATTTTAACTACAAATATTCCGTCATAACACTTGATGACTCGACTACTCAGATGATATTCACTAGAACCTTTCTAAGAGCTGGACATTTTAGGCTTGTCTATGGGTTTCACAGACAAGCTTCAAGAGTGATTCGCTGACCAAAGGACGCCGTTGCATTAAGGTTTGTAGAACTTAATTAACATCGTTAGCTGTTACGAAGTACAAAATACGACTGGCTACAGAAAAAAAGAGAGAGAAAAAAAGTAAATTGAATCATCCAGATAGACTGAAGATTCAAATTCTGCAAAGCGTCCTTTTACAACTAAAAAACTATATATAGAGATACCTTTTCCATGAACCTTCCAGCAGAATCCATAACAACAAATAAGGTCTATTACGTAATTCCCTGCAAGTAGGTGAAAGGCATTCTGTTCGGTCAACACTTTATTCATGTGTAGAAAGAGGAACTATAAGTGAGACGAACTAAGTATTATCCGTTTTACTTTTATTAGGAAATCTACACTTGTCTCCATTTTGATCTCATACACTAAATGAATCAATAAAAGACGCGGGAATTTGTTTCAAGCATTAAATAAACACTTAGTGCAAATTATATAACTGTACGTAGTTTTTACACGACAAAGAAGAGGTCCGACTGTTAACGCTTATAAACTTTATGGCTCGTGGAATGCAAATAATGAAGCGGAATTAAGAATCTGATTAAGCTAAAAATTAAACCTGAGAGTGCTCTTCATTTCATTCATATTTTTAGCCTGTCCCTCACTCCGGTATAGTACAAAGTACACAGCCGGTATGTTAATTTTAGCACGTGTTAGTCGTGTTCCGGTCGCGTTCATTGCCTATTGTTGCAAATAAATTTGCTTCTCAATCTTATTTTCTTTTATGCCTATTACTTAAGATGCTAAAAGTTTACCAGTCAATCACACTGCATATTATTAGGTACTAAATAGATGGACTGTGTAACGGCGACAGTGTGAAATAGGGATACAATATGCCAATAACACGACTTTTGTACAACTGATATTAAAGTGGATTTTGGCCGTCTTACCGCCGGCTCAATTCGGAAGCCGTTTAAGAACGATAAATTGTTAACTGAGGGGTTAATTTCCCAGCTGTTCGAAAACGGTTTTCAATTAGATAAGAAATATATAAGTCATGAGCAATGTGGCAAAAATATTTTGGAAAAATAGATATTAGCTCATAGGTAAACAAGGTAAACAGGGATCAGGGGTTATACTATGACTTAAGGGCTTTAGCTGTGATGTGAACAGCAACTGTTCATTGTAGTACAGGCTAGTACTGCCGTTAAATATGTCGTGGTCGGTCTTACCAACCTAAGAATGCCAAAATAAAATAGTTTTCATTCCATTCCGAAACTATTTTTAGTTGATAAATATTGATCGGTCCTATCATTCTCTACCGCAATGCGGTTTTTAGAGACAGAATAGGACGATCACTATAATTACCGCCAAATCCAATCAAGGGTGAAAATATGAGGCACAGTAAGTGTTGTTAATGGAAGTAGGTGTCTATTACCTTGTTAAACCATCCTCAACAAGAAACCGATGCGGTGAAAAAAAAAAAAAGAATAAAGATGTTATTTCACCATTATTGCATGGGTAGTCTATGCTAACGCCGGGCTATATCGGTCCACTGAAAATACGACAGTTACATAACACTGTCTATTGTTTTGTTTCTTTTCTCTGCAGCATCGCTTTCATGTTTAGGCTAGGCTCAAGCCAAACTGTACTTGCAATCAGTAAACACGCCCTAAAAGAACAATACTTTATTTGAATTTCCATTCAATTTGCTTTGTGGCGGCGGCACGCACCCTAATCATTGATTACACTTGGCTGAGCACTAGAAATACTAGCATTATGAAGGCAACCAGCGAAATAGAACCCTCTCGATATATCATAGACGCCTGTTTTGGAACAGAAAAATGGAATCTCGAATCGTATGTTAAGTTTTCAAATCCGTTTTAAAAGAGCGAGATAAACCGCTTCGTTTAACTCTTAATTGAAGTTAATTGGCTATCGAAGAACCACTCAGTTCAATGACCGAAATTACGTAATATATCTGTGAACACTGTTTCAATGCGTTAAGTTAATTTTGCTGCCTGCTCAGGTGTTTCCTAGTTCCCTGTCGTTGAGAAATTTTAAATTCTTAATTTTATCCCCGACTTTATTTAGAGAAAGTGAAAGATCGTGATTCTAATTATCCTTACAGATAACAATTTGTACTTAAGCAAAAACAAAGCAATTGAGTTTAGTTCAGTATTGGGGTCAACAGGCTTAATATGTTTAAGAGTGGCTTTGATTGTATTTCCTAACCTTTTGGACTACCTTAAGAGTAGTTTTGTTAATTCAGGTGTCGGTTTTATTCACCACTCTCTGCGCTGAGGTCCCATTTACCGGGCCCTGGCAATTTGCAAGAGAGCAGATCAAGAACAACTAAAGCGTTTATATCTTTTATCTCTACCATTGTGAAAAGTGTAACATGTATTATTAAGTTTAGTAATTTTTGCTTAGCTTTGTGCATAGACTGTTAGGAAAGTCCTTCTACTTGTTTATTTAGTACCACTCGGATGAAGGACTTTTCCTACTTCATTGGCGCCAATTTTATCCACCCAAAAACGGGTAGCTGCGCTTCGACCTATCACAGTTGTCATGAATATCCCTTGGGGACAGAATTGTCAACGCAACGTGACTTGCGGTTGACTATAAATTTCCGTGGCATGTCAGCGTCTTACGTAGGCGTAAGAGATTGTTCAGAACAACAGTTGCAGGAAATTTGGTTAAAACAAACGGCACGCAATGCGTGCAGAAGCGATGAGATTTAACTACCATTTCTAAAATTCTGGCTAGAAAGTTGGAACATAAACAAACAAACGGATCCTTAAAGATAACTAGAAGTAACGGAAGGTACATCCTGTGTCTGGATTGAGGAGAAGTGAAGGGAATGAAACAAGACAAAAAAACAATGCATAGATGAGTGGGGGGAGTGAGCAAAATCCTTTCTGTTGTTTTAGTTGATGTTGGTTATAATTCAATGCAATAAAGTCAAAACTCCTGAATAGCACCGAAAAAAGTAATTTGTCTCCCTTAACTTTTAATTATCAGCTATTTAGCCAATGTTTGCAGCCTTCAATAAGCATCTATTCAGAAGAGTTTCAAGTCATACTCATGTAGGTAAAAAAACACATAATTCAGAAGCAGGTAAAACAAAGATTAATAACTAAATGCTCCAATGCACAATAAAGGAAGAGGTGGCCACTGGTCTAGAAACTACTGTCAAGCAAGTTGTTTCAGAGCGAGTTGTTCGTATTTAGTTCAATATTCAAGCATGATCTGCACCAAAGTTTTATTCTTAAAAGACACAAAAACGCATTTCATTGAAACATATATGTAAGAAATATATTTCAAAAGCCACCATTTCCTGGTCCTTGTTTGAATACAGCTGATATTTGTTTACCCTGTGTGCCTGGTTTCTGATGCAAAATATGGCCAAAAGGATCATTGTTTGATGTACACACCATTGTAATGATCAAGGATTGAATGTTTTTTGTTCAATCACCCGTCGTTTAGCGTAACATTTTGGCATACTACAACATAAATACAGTAAAAACCCACGTGCAAGAAGCTACATGTTTTGAAGTCTGGCAAAATTTGTTCTTGTATGTTGGCGTAGTTATTGGCAATTTAGGCTAAGTAGGTTTTTAATTAGGTTCTTAATTTCTCTGAAGGAGATATATGAGTTGATTACCAGAAAAATAAATATACCTACAAGGTTTCAAACCGTTTGGTCCTTGAATATACGGTATTTATTCACAATTGTGTTATTTATTTTCTTGTAATGTGAAATTTGAAATCTCAAAGTCACACTCTTAAGCTAAAACTTTAATCATAATTTAAGGTAATTCCTCTGAAATAAAAATGACAATAAATTTTTGTTCAAACTTTGTCCACGAAGTATTTGTCACATGATAACTTCAATTTTGAAATAAAAAAGGGGGTGCCCATGCTCATTAAGGAGCAGTGAGGCATTGGAAATGTCCCATTTTGGCATTATTTAATGTTTATTATAAGAACGCATTCCCAGTAATTGTAAAATCTTTGTGAACCCAGACTCATAAGAACACGCATTAAACTACAGTCAATACATTGTGTCAGACACAAGTAAACATTTTAAGTTTGATTCAGGCAGAAAGCTAAATCCTTGATTAAAAATTTGAACCAAATTTCTTGATGTGGTTATTGACTGCAAAATAGAAAAGACCACAGTGTACCTGCTATTTTTCTTATTTATTCAATTTTCAGCAATAGAAATTAGATCAGTCTTTTCTCACGCAAAGCTTATGATTAGTTGATTACAATGACTGGAAAAAAATTGGGGTGCCCATGCTCGTTGGTGAGCTAGAACCATTTTTCAACTGACAGAGCTCAATATCAAGGCAAATCCGTCATGTTTTCAATATGCGCGTGCACGAGCGCGCGCTAATGACGCCATAAATTATGCGCAGTAAGGATGCGCAATGCAAATGTGAGGAATGACCTTAACTGTGACCCACGTACATATATATAAGAGCCTGCTTGATTTTGCTTGGTTAAACAGGCTCTTATGTTTTTGGCTAATAAAATAGCAAATTTCTGAGAGCAGATTCTAAAAAATACACCATTAGGTTCTTACATAAATACATGCGCGGTTTTACTGTGACATCAGATCATCACTGTCTTGACTAGTGAAACATACATTGCATCTTGCATACATGTTTGTTACTGTCTATAGTTCAATACTTGTAAATGCACTGATAGCTATGTGAAGTAAGACCAATACACTATCATACCATTTCAGCGTTCTGCAAATAGAATAGAAGGGGTGAATTAATGATCAGAGTAAAATATTATGTATAATCATTTTCAACCATTAACTAAAAAATCATTATTTCCAAAATAATATTATAAAACATTTAAATATATCACATCACCTCATTGAATCACTTATAAGATACGACTTCTTAAAGTTTTGAAGGTATTGCATCATTTCCTCTTTTTTATTTACAAAAATTTCAACAGCATAGCTATTCAATTTTCAGTATGATAGCCATGGATATCTCAAGAGTGGGCATGACCCTTGTGTTAGAAGCACAAAACCGCGGATTCATTTCCATATCACCGGCAAACCAAGTCATTAAAGCGGCAATATAAAATCACTTTGAAACTCATTGTTATTTGGAGGATCTATTGTCCCAGTAAATAAAAACGTAAACAACACACAGAACAGAACCTTTCGTTACGTTATCAAATGCGATCTACTTTCGAGCAGAACAAAGATTTCGGACAGCTCACCTTTTTAATCCTTTTAAGAAACTGCCTTCTGGTATGTCCAATCTCGACAGTGGCGATACTTTCAATACCTATATCTACAAGCTCTACAATAAGTTTCGATGTGCTTGTGAGCTCAAATTTATCCGACAATGGACAAAATACTACAATCACTCCAGTCCCGGTGCGTGCGTTTAAAAACTGGAATTCCAAACAACACTTTGTCGATGCTACAAGCCGCCGAAAAACGATTTCACTCGATCCCGAAAACTCAAGATGGCGGTTTTCAAGGAAACAGTTTTTTTTTAGTTCCCAGTTCTCCTCGCTTCGATTCGGAATACATCGTGCACGGCGTAAGCGGGACACCATTTATCCAAAAGAATGCTGTATGTCAGGTTTAATCGATGACGTCACAGTCATCACTTAGAAATATATTAGTCTGTTCCTCAATTCAAGTCAAGGACTCGCAAAGATAATCTGAGGCGCCAGTTGCAAGTCACGCCACTCCTCATTATTATTATTGTTGTTATTATTATTATTATTATTATTATTATTATTATTATTATTATTTTGCGCGAAACCCTTCAAGCGAGACAAGTCGACCTCTCGCATCTTGTCGCTCGTTCGGCTGCTTCGCGACCTTCACAACACTGGTTTGTGGCCTAAAATCTCGCAGTTCGCTTCGCATGCTTAGCTATTCTACCCTGAAGTCCATGCGGTCGACTTGTGGCAAGTCTACTTTGTATTCTGCTTTGTTATGAAGTCTTTCTATTAAAATTTAGGTAAGGACTTTCAATCTTCGTGTATTTTTTGTCCGCTAATTTGTCTGTCGGAGCTAATTTGTTTCGGAGCTGTCAATCATTTTCAATATCACCGCTTTGCACTCAATTCACTTTTCTGCACTAATGACTGGGATTAATTGACATGTTCTTAGCCAATCAGAACGCTAAAATTGTAGCTTATATATTATTAATATATTAGAAACTCTAATTATATTCTTATATAACTCAACCTGATTCAATTTAAATGCAAACATTTAGTCATGACACCTAATGACTCAACGACTCAGATGTTATTCACTTGAAACTTTTGGAAGGGAAGAGCATTTTTCGCTGTCTATCTATTTCACGCGTGATTCGCTGACCAAGGGAAGCCGTTACATTAAGGTTTGTGGAACTTAATTATCATCGTTAATTGTTACGAGGCCGGTACAAAATACGACCAAATACGACTGGGTACAGAGAAAAAAGTGAGAAAAAATTAAACTGAATAACTAGATATACTCAAATTTAAAATGTGCAAAGCGCTCTTTTACAAAAATGATATAATTTTTTATCCTTGAACCTTCCAGCAGAATCAAATAACAATAAATCTATTACGTAATTCGCCGGCAAATAGGCGAAAGGCATTCTGCTTGGTCAAGACTTTATTCATGTATATAAGACTAAGTGGAACTAAGTATTCTTAGCTTTACTTAAGGAAATCTAAACGTTTTCTCCATCATGATCTGATAGGCTAAATGAATCAATAAACGACGAGGGGGAAGTTGTTTTTTCAGGCATTAAATAAACACATGGTGCAAATTATATAACTGTGGCGGTAGTTCTAACAGGCCAAAGACAAGGAGGTCCGACTGTAAAAGCATATAGATATATGGGTCGTGGTCTCGATTTCAAGTAATTAATTAACAATAAAAATTGAGCTACAAAACAAACCTGAGAGTGTTGATTTTCTTCACTTAATTCACATTTTAGCCTAGCTGCCGCTTGCTTCAGTGTAGTACAAAGTACACAGTATCTTAATTTTAGCACATGCCACATGCGGTCACTTTTCCTGTTGATCGATGCAAATAAATTTTCCACTTAATTTTCTTTCTTCAATGTCTATTTTTTTAAGGTGCTAAAAGTTTACCAATCAAACTGTATTATATTAGGTATTAAATAGACCGATTGTGTGACGGCGATCGCGTGAAATAGGAATACGACATGCTAGTAACACGAATTCCACACAACTGATATTATAAGTGGACTTTGGCCCACTAACCGGGGCCCCGTCTCAGCTTGGAAACCAATTCCTTACCCACCCCCACCGATGAAGTGTTAGCCGAGGCGTTTATTTCCAAGCTGTTTGAAAACGGTATTTAAGATAAGAAATATAAAAGTCATAAGCAATGTGGCAAAAATATTTTGGAAAAATATATATTAGCTGATAGGCAAACAAGGTAAACTGGAATTAATGTTTACACTAACTATGACTTAAGGGCTTAAGCTGCATGTATTGTGAACAACACCTGTTCCGCTTTATAGCAGTAGTACTGCCGTAAGGGTTAAATCTGTTGTGACCGTTCATACCGACCTGAGAATCTCGTGAGTAATTTTGATTTCATCCCAAAACTATTTTTAGTTGATAAATATTGATTTTCCTATTATTCTCTACTCCAAAGTTGTTTTCCTTCAGTGGGTGTGTCGATTATAATAAATAAAATGAACAATACAATTGCCGCCAAATCCAATCAAGGGTGAAAGTATGAACCGTAGTAAGCGTTGTTAAAGACATCACGTGTCTATTACCTTGTTAAGCAAGAGAACCGATGCGGTGAAAAACGGAATAAAGATGTTATTTTACCATGACTGTAGAAGTGGGCTCTATTGGGCCACTGAAAATATGACGGTAACAGCACTATATATTGTTATTTTTGTTTTGTTTCGGAGGCCAATATCTCGCTAGCCAACATTTATATCGCCTTAATTGAACTGATTGATGTAGGCAGCACTTCTAAGTGAGACATATTGTCAGAGATTGTCAGAAACTCTCAGAAACTGAAAAAGACTGCCTTGCACTTGCCTTGTACTTGCATTCTTAGAAACACTCGCACTTGAACATTGTTTACAACAACCCTGTTGTTGCTTTTTCAAGATCATAAGTTAGTATTCGAATCTCGGTTGAACAATACCTGTCAAGGATCGGCTTTTATAACCATTTTCGTGAATGCAAAGGATTCCTTATCGCATTTCAAGGGTCAGTTATAGAATATGATGTGCGTGGCGCCAGTTACAGGCAACGATGTCGGACTCCGGAAATTTTGCTACAATTCTCGGAACTAAGACGTTAATTCTCATTCCAAAATTGAAACAAGATGTTACACAATACAAAAAGTAGAATGAAGTGATGCTTTGGTTGACACAAATGATGTGCTACAGAGTGTATATTCCATCACTTATAAGGCAAACGCATGATGTGCAGGAAATTAAATATAAATTAACCCTACAATTTTTGATGCATTGATTCGACCGTCATTTTCTGCCAATTAGAGCATGCATGAAATGGACACGCACCCCAACAAAACGTGAACGCTCTAAACGTAAACACAATCTAAAAAATTTCTTCTGAGTGGCTTCCAGAATAACTAGCTTGTTCGTTTCAACAAACTTCAACCTAAAACACTTGCCATGATATATCAAAACAAATATTTTGGAGGGATTATCAAAGTTTAAGATAAGGATACTATTCCAAATGACTAAAATCCTATTTTCTAATTAAAATTCCTTAAATTACTCCAACTGTGATTGCACAAAGTCATTAAAATGAGTTTAAAAAGCTCGCCTTTGAAAAGTGTTAAATAGAGTTCACATGGGAAAGCGCTTTAGTAAGCACAAAGAGGCTAGGAAAACAGAAACAGCTAACACATCTCACTCAAAACCCTACCGTGACAATCAAACCTCAAAACTATAACAATATCATCTATATTTTCCAGGTCAAATGCATATCATTCTTTTAAGTCTCGGACTTTCGCCTGCCAACCTCTTCAGGCCTTCAAATTTAATCAATGAATATCCCCTCTCTCTTGTCTCGGACTCTCTTGGTTAGAAGAGGTAATAAATAAACATTGTGAGTTTACCCTTCTCTTCAAAACTTCTTCTAATCTATAGCATATTAATATTTGCTACATGTTATTCTTAGAACTACTCGGATAAAATCGGTACCCAGGGATTTTATGTAGTACGATATTTTAATTTGGCAAATAATAAACCATGCAAAGACCTTCACTGATGTAAACCTTTCCTCTAAAGGTCTTTCACAACTGAACACATTTCTCGTCCAAAGAAGGCACAACACTGCGACAACGGTGCAGAAGTGACGTAAAAGCGGCGCTAGCGTACTCGCGAAAGCAGACTATACCTACTGTCTGAACACACTAACAAATATAGCTTGCGTTGCAGGCGCAAACGGGGAAGGGATGGGGATCGGGTGGCGAAAAATGCGAGGAAGAAGGGGAAGGGACAGCACCCTATCCCGATAAGGAAGCCCGTTTCCAGTAAGCGGCCCAGTTTAATTTCCTTAACCCGTAAAATTAAAAGAAGCGAAAAGAACGCTACGCACACACAAGTACGCAGTGCGGACCTATTTTTTATATCGCTTCAAGCTCAAACCACACGGTACTTTCAATAAGTAAACACGCGCTAAAATAGCAAAACTTTATTTGAATTTCCATTCAATTTGTTTTGTGGCGGCGGCACCCTAATCATTGATTACACTTGGCTGAGCACTAGAGAGACTAGCATTATGAAGGTAGCCATGCAAAATTGAACCTTCTCAATATTTTAGTGAACGCCTTTTTAGAACAGAAATGGTGGAACTTCAATATCGAATATTTAGGTTACTTTTTCCCTTAAGCTTATTTTTTCAAAACCTTTTTCAAAGAGCGACATGAACCGCTTCGTTAAACTCTTAATTTAAGTTAATTAGTTTCCGAAGAACCACTCAGGCGAATGTATGACCTAGATTCATATCTCTGTCAACATTGTTTCAATGTGTTAAGTTATTTTGCTGCCTGCTCAGGCGTTACCTAATTTCCTGTTGTTGAAAATTTAAATTCTTGATTTTATCAACAACTTTATTGAGAAAAAAAAATTAAAAAAGCATGACCTTATTCTGACCACTTCGATTAACGGAGGAAATGTACAATGATTTTTAAAACAGGTTTCTGCAATCACAATCACCGATACTACCACTCTAACCAGCCACTTAAAATTGACTCGGCAACATAAAATCTCATTGGAAATTGGGTCGACTGAATAAGTGTAAAATCCGCTAAAAAGGGATGTTACGAATAAGTAAAGAAATGTAGTCAACGGCTATTTAACAATGAGAACTTATATGAACTTATATATGACGGAAAAAAAGGAAAGCAAGTCAAAAGATCGTGATTCAGTTTCTACTTACTGATAAGAACTTTGTACTTAAGCAAAACAAAGCAATTTATTTTAGTCCATTATTGGGGTCAACAGGTTCAAGACTTTGAAGACTGACTTTTATTATCTATTACTTTGATTTGTTAAATGACGTCTACTCAAGTAAAGATGGAGAAGCATAAATGATCTATGATTTCGTTTGTTCCATATGCTTGAACTTTCTACCTATCAAGTTTTTTGCTGAGTATTTCTTTAAAAAACCTCGCTTCCAATTACGAAGAAAGGTCATTTATTTAGCATATAAATGATTTTATGCTCCTGCCTTATGGTCAATGAATCTGTTCAGGCTTCCGGTCAGGTGATAGTAATACGATCTTGCAATTTAACTCCCCGTTATAAGGCGCAGATGAGCTATATTCATCCTTCATTTCTTAAGCATTTAAGGCGAAACCAACTACACTTTTCCCACCTACCCATCCCTGTTTTCCCAGACAAAGTTACTATCAGCGCACGTTCAGGTATCCCCTCACATCGGCTGGGAGCGGTTTCATTTAAAGTAAGCTCCATCTGAATTGCCATAGATGTTACTAAAAATAAACGGCCACTTCGGTGGCCAAAAGTTGGCAGAGAGTGTCACGTAATCTCTCTTCCCAGCAAACCGAGCTTAACCAATACGCTGAGTGCGGTTTATGCATCACCGGGCATAAATGTAAATAACCCGCGAGATTAGGCATAAATGGGGTAAGATTGGCCCATAATATCTCTTATGCGAACATGGTGACCTATCATTTTTGTTTTGTATTTTTTGAAACAGTCAATGGTAAGAAACATTCAGACCGTTTCAAAAAAATCGTTCGACAACTTTTATTTCTGAGGAAGCACCTTAACTGACCCACACTCGATACGGGACTTTAATTGGTCAATTCCTGACGCAGTCAGAATAATATAATTCCCATCCGAGCTGAGGTTGACCAAATCTGTCAGGCTCTACCAAAAATCGTGAAAAATCTTGTCTTCGCCAGATTTTCAGTTTTTGATAAACGTGTCCACGCTTGAAAGGCAACAAATTACTTGTTTACTACAAAATGTCAACCGTATAAGACATTTCACATCTTTTGTTCAAGGAAAAGCACATGTTTACAACATGATCTTTCGTCATCAGCTATTTGATAGTGAAATGTTGCCTCAGGTACATTGTTACTTGTATCCTTCATCTTTTTGCGCAATGGCAGTTGTTGCTGAAGTTCCATCTCCTTCGACAAGCGATGCTCCTTTTCGATACACAAGAATGAAGGGCAAAAAAAAAGTTTTCAAGTATTGTATTCGTCCTTGTTTCTTTTTTACTCCCAGAGAACACCAGATTTGGTAATTGCATCACACCAGAAGACTAGCTACAGGGTTGTTTCGTAGAACAAGCGATGGTTCATTTGAGAATTTTGGCATAGCAATAAGCATGAGAATAGCAACGGCTTCTGAAACGTTAGACAGTATCGTCAATGCGCTGCACCACGTTCGAAAATACATCATCAAATTCTCCACAACCGAGGCGAAGGAGAGCCAGGAGAAATTCCCCGAAAACGCGAATCCTGGACGGTTTCATAAAATATTCAAAAGAATGAAAATCTTCAGGTATATGTCACTAGCTGGCTATGGAACCAGAACACACATGGCAGAAAACAGCTTTTCAGACTTGTTCCAACAACCTTGCGCCTCCATTGACTGCAAAACGCAAATAATTTAATCGACTATAGCGAACTAAGACAATTATTAAAATAGTTAAACAGTAATAATAAAAAAGGACAATAAATAAAATAAGAAAACAATAGAATGGAAACAAAATTAAAAAAAAAAAAAAAAAAACATATCCAAACGCCAATGACTGTGACGTAGTTAGACTTTTATAAAAAACATGCTGATAGTCTGATTTTTTGGTGAAACCAATTACGTTTTACAATTAACAATTTTACAAAACTTTTCTTGTTGGTGAACAATGCCACTACATTATGGATATTATGCAACAGTCCTTGACGTCGCCTATCTCATCCAGGTCGACATTACTTTAATCTTTAGTCATGGCTCAAAATCTCAGAGTGGTGATCCACATCATGATAGTCAAGCAAGATGACTTGTTTCGCGGCTCTATAAAAGAGCGAGTGGTGCCATATCAGTGAATATCGTCATGGCACATATGTTACAAGACTGATTGGTTTAGTCTCTTGACATGTTATACTACGATGAAAATTCTTGCTGGTGTAAAATAATTCCATGGTGTCTCTGCACACTGTTTTGATCATGTGCTTTTCTTCTCGTGAATTTTTTTTTCTTCCGTAAACTGTTGCAAATTTGAGACTCTGGTCAGGACTTCTAAACCTCATTTGTTTACCATTGTATATAGCGGGCATTGTTCCCTACCCTACCAAATTTACCTTTCCCTATCCAGTTTGGTTGATGATAAGGCATGTGGCTAAGACCTTTATGGGACCTCCAGTCGGTCTAAAGACATTCCAGCGTTATTCCTTCACATTTTTGGAACGTATCGTCTATGGTAATTCTTTCAACGTTTTCGGTCATGTTTTCCTCTTGTCAGGTGTCTTGCTAAATTTTCGTAGAACTGAAACTTGCACATGCCAAATAACCTCTGAAACGCTACAAACCTGGTTTCTTCAACAACGTAAATACATGCTTACAACTAAGGTTAAACGGTTATATCCTTATAATTTAGTATATACAGAAAAACAGAAACAACAACAATAGCAACAACAACAACTTAAAACTATTTTTCCCATAATCCTAGAAACAAATTTAGTTTCTAATAAAATTTACAAGTATCGAAAGTAAGTGAGAGTTGCGAATTCAGCAAGGGGAATACGTTTATATTCCTTTTTATAAAGGAAAACACTTCAGTTCTTTTTTTTTTTTTTTTTTTTTTATCTTCTTACCTTTTAAGTAGGTCTTTCCTCTGTCAACATTGTTTTAATTTCTGTCATGACTCACTATCTCAATGCGGTGGTCCAGGTACTAATAGTCCAGCAAGTCTGGGTTGTTCTTTATTCCGCATTAAAATAATAATAATAATAATAAATAAATAAATAAATAAAATACCATTCCATCTCTTTTGACTATCGATGGTCCTCTTGAACAGATCAGAATGCTGGACAGCAATTTTCAAGTTCACGCACTGTCTTCGTTCTTATTTACTCCGAGTGAACATTAGATGTGGGCAATTTATCCTTCCCCCCCCCCCCTCCCCCCCCCAAAAAAAATCCTGGTTTTATTACATACTGAGACACACGATGAATCATAAAAAAAAAAATGTACCAATCATGCAGCCTCTAGTCATTGCCTAATAGACAGCGTACCAGCGTTATTCCTTCCTCTTTTTCATGAATGTATCCTACATGGCATTTTTTCCCACTCTTTTGATCTTGATCTAATTTTCTCTAAACTTTTGTACAGCTCAAACTCTGCTCATGGCACGCATCCTTTCAAAACGCTACAAAACCTGGCTTTCTCAAAAACTACTATCCTTATAAAAAAACTACTATCCTTATAATTTAGTGGGAGCGGAAAAAATAAATAACTAAATAAAATTAACAAAAATATTTGTTTCAGAAAAGTACACATAAAACATTTATCTAGTTTCTAAAAAAAAAAAAAACAATAAGTATCGAAATTAAGTGCAAGTTAAAAAATTATTACAGAGAAATGAGTTCATATCCCGTTTTGTAAAGGCAAAAAGAAAAATTGTCTTCCTGATTTTTAGTAGGTCTTTCTTCAGTATTAGTCGACGACAAAGAAAAGTGCAAAATGGCCTACTCAGGTACATCAACATTTCTGTAATCTCGGCACTCATGGTTCACAATCTCAATGCGGTGTTCCACATACTGATAGTCCAGCAAGTTTGCGTCGTTCCTTGTTCTGCATGGGAAACAATATTAGGATTCCATCTCTTTTGACTACCAATGGTTCTATTCGACAGATTAGAATGTTGGGCAAGAATTTTCATGTGCATTTACTCTCTTCGTCCTCTTTTCATTCCCAGTGAACATGAGTTGTGGGAACTGTGTATCATCCAACACACAATGAATCGTTCATCATTCGAAAATGCAGACATCGTAACAACGATGAAAAACAACTGCTCCTGAAACGTAAGACGACATCGTCAATGTTTTGTAACACATTAATTTAAAAGGACGTGATGAAATTTTCTACCAACAAGGCAAAGAAGAGCAAGAGGTATTTAACGGAAAACACAGATTTTCGGGTTTCTTCAGAGAATCATCCAAGCTACTCCGTCGACGACAGGCCTTACTTTAATTAAGGGTTATTTTTTTTTAATTGAGCGCGCAGATAAACTTCAGTGAAAAACATTAAAGAACTGTAAGAGGTATGCATGAATAAGTAGGGTTGCTCAGCGTTACGATTCTTGTAGGGTCAAGGCTTGTTAACAAATTACATGTAAATGTTAAAAATATTGTTAAAAAGACGCTTAATAGCGGTATAAATCAACCGACGTTTTGGCATTACTGCCGTCTTCAGGGTGTTTAAGCTGCTCAATTTGTTAGCAAATTGCCTTGTCCAAATAAACGTTTCCATGTTTATAGCACGAGAATGTAGCTCTGTGTGTTAAGCAGATGTGCTATGGAAAGTCCTATAAGAACTTTTTTTTCAGTTGTGGCAGATATTATGCCTAATCTAGAGGAAGGTAATTTATCCATACATTTTTATTATTGGGCGAAGTATACATCCAGGTGTTGGTAAATTTCGCCATTTCGTGAAGTTTGTTGAATTAATACGCATTCCGCGGCCTTGGCGACTGTGAGATAATCAGGAAAGCAAAGAAAACGGAAACTTTGTTACTTCTGGACTATCTGAATGGCTACCGATGGTCCTTTTCGACAGATCAGAAGGCTGGGCAAGAATCCTCATGTACATGAGCTGTCTTCGTCCTTTTTTTTAAACCATGTGAACACTAGATGTGGGAACTGTATTCCAACACTGAATACTGGCTATAGGGCTTTATCTTTTAATACAGGAGGCATTGCAATAAATGTGATCATTAAAACTGCTTCTGAAACGTCAACGAACTGAACCACATACGAAAGGATGTTATCGAGTTCATTGTTACCAATGCAACGAGAGCAAGAAGAAGTCCCCGAAAAAGAAACAGGGCAGAGCTGGAGATGTGTCTCCAGCAGGAGCAAGAGCACATATGACAAAAAAAAAAAAGTTTTTGTCAGTTTAACCTACAACAACTTTATGGGCCTACTATCTGCAATTTCTAAGAACGCTAAATAAGGAAATATCTTTAAAACATATCGATAAAATAGTGTACACATAGACAAAAGACGTTACAGTGCAGTGTAAATAACATAATCAAGACTAAATACAACAAGCAAACAAAATATGGAAAAAAATTATCACAAAAAAAAAAAAACAAAAACAAAAAAAAACATATGCAAAACAAGTGTATGATAGTCAGAGTTTTATAATGATTCTTGGAACCAAAGATGATGAATGAAATCACGTTAATGTTTCTGCCGTTGGTGATGGTAGTTTTTGGTTAACGATTTAAAATTTTGCAGACCTTGGCCTGTTCCCCAGTGACGAAGCCACCACATTGTTAAAGTTATGGCAGCAGTCCTTGATGACGGCTACTTCCCTCTCCTGTCTAAAATTTACAATGCTGTCATAAAACTTCTACATCCTTCCAAGTATCAATGACATTCTAAGTGATGAAAAACACCTCTCCACTGGGAGTTAAAACTACTGTGGTTAAAAACAGATTGCCTCAAACGGATACGTTTCTTTTCTTGCTCCACCCAATTCTTCTACAGGTTAAATTCAGGCCTTTTTTTGTTGATGACGCCAAGATGCACATGGTTAAAATCTTAATTTTTGCATGGCTCGAGATCTCAGTTTGGAATTCCACATCGAGATAGTGAGGCAAGATGACGTGCTTCTATGGTCTGCCTCTTTTAAGGAACAAATGATGACATATTAGTGAACATTGGTTACATCATCTGGTCCTCTTGTTTGTCCCATGTCTACAGTTACCGTCCACTTCTGTCGGTCTTAAGCCACCCTTTTGGCCTGCTACCAACTCATGTTGCAAAAACAGTAATTGAAACATAATAAGAGTTTATAATCATCCTTCAAGCAAAAAGATGATGAATGAAAACAATGGTAATACTTCTACTTTATTGTGAAAGCAATTTTGCTGTAAGATTTTTAATTTTTTAGAGCTTGCCTTGCTCCCCAGTGAACGATGCTATCACGTTATGAAAACTATGGCAGCAGTCCTTGATGACGGCTACCTCGCTTCCCTGTCCAAACATTTACAAGGCTGTGTTACTGACTTCTACATCTTGTCAAGTGTCCATGACATTGTAAGTGAAAAACACCTCTCCATTGGGATTTGAAGGTATCGTGGTTTCAAACAGATTATCTCAAATGGAGAAACTCAGGGTTATTTTTCGTGACGTCTTCCTTTTCAACCTATTTTCTTCCACTTTAACATGCATGTGCATAGTAGACACACCATCCACTTCATCCGGGTGGACGTTGTTATGATCTTGTCAGGTGAGATGGCACGATTCTATGCTCTATAAAGGAACACATGGTGGAATATCATTGAACATGGACTGGGTACATGATGAAAATTCTTCCTTGCGTAAAATCAGTCCATGGTACGTATCTCTGTCCACTGTTTTGATCATATGCTTCTCTTCTAATGAAGATTTTTCTTTCGCAAACATTTGAAAAGTTCAGACTCTGCTAAAGGCCTCTAAACGTCTTTTATTTACCATTGTATATATAGCGGGCATCGTTGTCATTGTTCTCTTCCCTACCAAATTTACCTTTCCCTATCAATTTTGGTTAATGCTAAAGCAGGCGGCTAAGACCTTCATGCAACCTCTAGTTATTCAATAGACATTCCAGCGTTATTCCTTCGCATTTTCGGAGCGCATCGTCTATGGTATTTCTTTCAACGTTTTCGGTCATGTTTTCCCTTTTTCAGGTGTCTTGCTAAATTTTAGTAGAACTGAAACCCTGACAATGCCACATAACCTCTGAAATGCTTCAAAACCTGGTTTCTTCAACAACGTAAATCCATGCAAAACAATAAACAACAACAACAACAACAACAAAAACAATATATCCTTTTATATAATAATTAAATGAATGTGCGCTCTGATTGGTCAATCAGCTATGGTTTATTGTGCCAATAAACTCATGGAAATTTCGCGTGTCTTCTGAATTATTATATAAGGGCAATAGACTACAAGTTTCTATGGTTTAGAGGCATAATAAACCACTTAGGATGTTAGAAGAACACGAGGCTGGTCTACTGCTTAAATAATCTAGTACATACAGGAAAAAGAAACAGCAACAACTTAAAAACATTTTTCCCATTATGCTGGAAAAAAAGTCTAGTTTCTAATAAACTCTCTATTCTATCAACACGGCTCTAATCTCTGTCATGGCTCACAATCTCAATTCGATGATCCACATACTGATAGTCCTGCAAGTTTGTGTCGTTCTCTGTTCTAATTTACTCTTAACTTGTGTACGGCTCAAGCCCTGCTCATGGCTCGTATGCTCTCAAAACGCTACAAAACCTGGCTTTTTTTCAACAAAATTACGCCCGTTTACAACTAATATGCTTGTAATCTAGTAGGTACAGAAAAAAATAACTAAATAAAATTAACAACAGTATTTGTCTAGTTTCTAAAAAAAAGAATCAGTGACTATCGAAATTAACTGCAAGTTACGAATTAATTTAAGAGAAATGAGTTTACATCCCGTTTAATAAAAATAGCGAAGTCTTCTTTTTCTCTTCGTTGTCCGCGTGCTTTTTATAATGTAGTAGTTCTTTCTTCAGTCGACAGCATAGAAAAGGGCAAAATGGCCTCCTCATGTATATCAATATCTCTGTCATGGTTTACAATCTCAATGCGGTGGTCCACATACTGGTAGTCAAGCAAAATTGTGCCGTTTTTTGTTTTGCATAGAAAACAATATTGCGAATCCATCTCTTTTGACCACCAGTGGTCCTACGCAATAGATCAGAATGCTAGACAAGAATGTTCATATGAACATGCATTGCTTTCGTTCTCTTTTTATTTCGATGAACGACTGTTTCTGAAACGTTAGACGACATCGTCAATGTATTGTAACATATTTGAAAGGGCATGATAAAATTTTCCACCACCAAGGCAAATAAGAGCAAGACGTATTCAACGGAAAACACAGATTTTCGGGTTGTCTTCAGAGGGTCATCCGCCGACGACGCCTGGCCTTTATGATGATGATGATCATTATTATTATTTTAATTACGCGTACAAATAAACTTCAGTGAAAACATTAAAGTACGAGGTATACATGAATATGTGGGGCTGCTTAACGTTGCGATTCTTTTAAGGTAAGGGCTTGTTGACAGGTTACGAGCATTTTTTTTTTTTCCTTTGGTGATACTATTCTTCCCAAACTATTTTCTTCCACTTTTACATGAATGTGGATATTAGAAAACGCCCATCTCATGCATCTATGTCATTGTTATCATATTTTGTAATGGCTCAAAATCTCGGTGTGGAGTTCCAATTCGTGATATTCAGGCAAGATGACATATTTCTAAATTTACGCTCTATAAAGGAACACAGGATCATGGACTGGGTACAGAGGAATGCAATACTGTATGGTTTAGTATGTGAACATGTTATGCCACGCTAAAAAAATCTTCACTCGGCAAAATGTTGTGAAAGTAACATCCGTGGTATTTCATTCCACTCATTTGACCTTTTTACCTCTATCTAGGTGTCATCTTGCTAAACTTTCGTAAAGCCCAAACTAACGCTCATGGCTCATAGCTTCTCAAGCGCTACAAAACCTGGCTTCTTCGACAGTTTTATTGAAATATATCCTTAATCTAGCAAGTGCAGAAAAGCAACAACTTAAAAGTACTTTTTTTTCATAATCATACTAATAAAACCTAATTGTAAGTATTAAAAGTAAGCCCGAATTACAAATGTAAGGGGGATGGGTTCGTATTCCCTCTATAAATTACGGTAAAATACTTCTTTCTTTGTCGTCTCTCTGCTTTCTTGGTAGGTCTTTCTTCAGCCTTAGTCGACAGCATAGAAAAGTACATTATGAATAGTCTCGTGCAGTCAACATTGCTGCAATCACTCATGATTCAAAATCTCAATGTGGTGGTCCACATAACGACTGTCCAGCACGTTTGTATCGTTCGTCGTTCTTATTGCTCTGTCCGATTCCTCTACAGTTTAAAGTCAGGCAACATTTTCTTAAATTCCTCCCTATGATATGAAACATGTGTCTGCCTCTTACTGAGGGTTTTTTTTTTTTGTAAATCTTAGTAGAATTCAGACACTGATTACCTAGAACGTACAGAAAAACAACAACAACAACAGCAACAACAACAACTCAAAAGTATTCTTTCATTATTCTACTAAAAAATAATAATAATAAATAAAATAAATAAACGTTAACTAGTTTCTAATAAATTCTTTAAGTATCGAAATTAAGAATGAATTATACAAATGCAAATAAGGCATATACATTCATATTTCTTTTTATAAAGGTAAACCACTTCTTTCTTTTTGTTTTCTTCCTGCTTCTTCAGAAAGTATTTCTTCAGCCTTGGTCCACAAAATAGAAAACTGTAAAAGGGCAGTCTCATGCAAATGAACATTGCTGTAATCTCTGTCATGGCTTAAAATCTCAATGCGGTGATCCACATACTGACACCCCAGCAAGTTTATGTTGCTCTTCGTTCTACATAGGGGAAAAAAAATACGATATTTCATTTCCTTCCAGTACTTATGGTCTTTTTCGACAGTTGAGAATGCTGACCAAATTTCCAAGTAGATATGCCGTCTTCGTCCTTTTTCACTGCGTGTGAGAACTGTATCTCACCGGAGAAAGAGTCCTGGCATCATCCAGCACACCATGAATCATTTAAAAATTCATACATACCTACAAGCATTTGAATAATAACCTCTGAAATGTTAAACGGTGACGTCAATGTAATGTACCATATTCGAAACGTCTTGATCAAATTCTCTACCAACCAGACAAGGGAGGGCAAGACGAATTCCACGGAGAGCACAGATTTCAAAGTTGTCAAAATTTTCACACGAGAAGAGCTTGGGGTTGTTTTTAGTTTGGTTCCAACAAGCCTATGCGTCCACTAACTTCTTTCTAAGTACCCTAATAAACTTCCAGACGAACTAAGAAATTTATCCAAAAAAATATATCTACATAAAAACAGTGTAGCTGTGATTAAATACTTACACAGTAATAACATAAAAAAGACTAAAGACCCTTGCAAAATAATACAATGGGGGAGAAACATACAAATACACTAATTATACACAAATACACTAATTATATCGTACTCAGAGTTATAATGATGTTTGAAACAAAATGATGATAAATGAAAACATGGTAATACTTTTGGTGAGAGCAATTTTGCTTCATGATTCAAAATTTTACAGAAGCTTGGCTTGTTCGTATACGATGTCACCACATAATTAATGTTATGGCAGCAGTCCCTGGTGAGAGCTACTGTACTTAATTCTTTTTCTGACCAAAATTCTACATCACTTGATGTCTAGGACATTCTAGGTGAAAACACCACTTCACTGGGGTTGAGAGTATTGTGACATTTAATAAACAGATTGCCCCAGATGGATACAGTTATTATTGTTTTGTCCGATTCCTCTACATTTCAAAGTCGGACAAATTTATTTTCTACACACTATCATTTCCAAATAATGCTATCCACTTTGACTTGAATGTGTTTTGCAATCAAAACCATTTTCCCTAAAAACTTGGATATGTTGCGCATGAACCACTTCACGCACGCATACATGACCTATATTTTGTTTGTTTGTTTGTTTGTTTGTTTGCTTGAGAAACCACAAGCAAAAATCTCATTCGCGGAACATATCTTTTTTTATGACATCATTTAATTGTCTTCTTTCATTGAGGTCTTTTGTGTATGCAAACCATTTACATGATCTGTGGCTATAAATAGTACAAGGAGGACTCATATCTTTGCCTTTTCACCACATTCATTGATGTGATATTTAGTGCAAGAATCGTAAAAGAAACGTAGTAAGCATCTTACGCTTATCGTTGGTATTCAACTCGTTATATTCTTCTTTGTATTTTTAATTTGTTTAAAAGGGATATGAGTGCAAAAATATATATACAATTCAAACGGTATATTTCAAGAGACAAAACGATGGCAAAAGCCCACTCGAGGCTCTGATCACGACACTGGATCGGAACCACATGCTTGATTTTTGAGTATTCTATTTTAACATCACATTTTAGTTCTGATGAAGCAAAAAAAAAAAACCATACTTTTACAAGTCAATGCTTTTACAATTAAAACCGGGTATTTCTACACAAGCGTTATTGAAAGTCCTTAAAATAAAAGCAAGCACATGTAAGGAATATCATTGCATGCTCATGCTAAATATCTCTCAGAGCATCTACACCCATATGCATATAAACAATTTAAATCAGATTTTTAAGTCGTCTTCCATGGAGCCAGTACTATGTGATGGAAAACTTTACAAAACCTGAATTTTACATAAAATTTAAATCTTTACACAGGTATCATTTCCCTGTTCACAACCATGGTAAAAATGTCCACCATTGCAATCTTTGTCAAATATACGAAAAAAAAAATCTTTTCTGCAAATCCCTGATCCAGAATCCAAAAGTAAGCTATCTTAGAAATGTCATCAAAATAAATCCTATTAATTTCCTTGAAGAAAAAAATCTAATCTTAGTCTCTTCGTTTTGCTCTTGCAATTACAATATTTTTCCTTGGCCATGATCTGCAGCATAAATGGCGTAAAGTGGTTTGTCATGGCTCAAAACCTCAGCGTGGAGGTCAACATGTTGTCAGACAAGATGACATGTTTCTCGGCTCTATAAAGGAGCAAATGGTACTAGTGAACATGGCCTGGGCACAAAGGTACCAGGACTGATTGGTTTAGTTACTTTCCATGCTACGTCATGGTGTCAATTCTTCCCTAGGCAACAGTTTTTGAATGTGACATCCATGGTACTTCTTTTTACTCTTATGATCATGTTTTCCTTTAGTCGGGTGTTTCCCTACACGTTCGTACAGCTGAATCTCTGCTCACATCCTCTCACACGTGCACGCTACAAAACCTGGCTTCTTCAGCAAAATTATACCTGTTTACAACTAAGGTTTATTGAAATATGTTCTTACTATTTAGTAGGTACTTAAAAGTACTTTTTACATAATTCTACAATTAATAATAATGATGATGATGATGATAATAATAATAGTAATAATAATGATAAAAAAATAAATAACCTGCCTTGAGCCTGCGATACAATAAAAAATCAGTACCTAGTGAGCTGCAACTTCAAGTAAACACTGAAAATCTGAGCCCCTATTGTGGTTACATGATACTGGTCAGCGAATACCTTTTTTGACATGTGTCAATTGACCTTAACATGAATGTCCGATATCAAAAGTGTACGCGTGTAAACCAAGTTTGCATGACTTGGCCGACCTATTAGCTGGAGTCTGGCCACAACAGAGACCTTACGCAAAACATGGCGGCAACGGCAACGAGAACGTCACCAAGCAAAAGGTTTAATGAGCTAAACAATGGTTATGCACGTGCATTGCAATTCTTGGTACATTTCTTTGCTGTCCTCTGCAAAACAACAACGAGAACTGACCAAATTCTGCGTTGTCTGGAAAACGTGAACCACAACGGCTAATTTTTTGTATTTCTATTTAGAACTGACCACATTCGTAACTTATTCAGGAGGCGCAAGTTTTAATGCTTACAAACACACCGAATAGATCTAAATAAATGAAAAAGTAAAATACAAACACACCAAAGTAAAATACAAACACATTTACTTGGCGTCGTCCGCGTCGTCGCCCTCGTATACGCGTCAAGTCTCTACTGCTGCGCAACGTCGTCGTCCTAGGGCGAACGCGCCCGCGATCCATGCCGCTAGTCATGTTGACCATGAAAAAATAATTGCATACTTTTCTATTTCTATGCTTCTGTTCCAATAGGTAAGGTGCCCCGGACGTTTGGACCTTTCTGCCGCCGAGGAAAGAGGATCCACGCACGTTAACCTGTCTTCATTTTTCACTCGCCGTAGACTGTTTGAGACTTTCTAAATAGTAACATTTCTACGCCTTTTTTTTCCGATTTTCGCATTTTTACGCGTGTTTCACGCGTGTTCTAAAAAGAGTTTTACATCAACTTTGCAAAGCATCCCCGTGACTCCTCGTGAATACATTTCTTGAGCCTTTTTTTCACGCTGATCCACCTGCGTTAATGTGTGACAAACACCTTTTTTTGTTGTTGTTTGTTTTTTTTTTTTTTGTTTTTCTCGCCAGGGCCTTTAAGAAGTTATTAAAAAAAAAAACAAACAAACAAAGAAAAAACGAAATTTTAATCAGTGAGAATTGGCATTTTTACCAGTAATCTCTCTTTCCCTGGAATCACTTTAGCTGGTGGCTCGTAGATGAGTCTTCTCCAAACACTTAAAATCAAGCAGATGGTCATTTTTTAGAGGACGTCAATCAGTCAAATCGTAAAGGGAACATGGCAAGCTACAAGCTATCGAGATCATTAAGATAAAATACTAGTTTTATCGACGGAAGAGTTCTTTTTATTGCATTTTGCTGGGTCTGTAATCAGGTGAACTAATTCCACTCACATCATCATTATGAAATCTATGTAGAGTTGATCTGCAAATAAAATTTATATCAAGGCATGTGCGTTACCAAAATAAGGTCAACTCTTAACGCGAGCGCCGCTTGAATTCTGGGTTACTCGACGATAATGCGAAATTAACAACAACAAAAAAAAAACAACAACAACAAAAAACACCTGTGTTGGGTCAATGTGGCCACGACTGTGGCAGGTTTAATAAAATCAAATGTAACAGCATCATAACACAGCAGAACATGTAAAAATTATTAAATTACTGATTACAAACGGGGCGACAAAAATCCGCCACATTACTAATCATTACTAAAACTATTACATTAAGAATAAAATTAAATTAAATTACACAGGAATATCAGCCCGTTGGTAGGTGAAGGGGAAGGACGCGGGTAAGATTTTTTTTTCGTGACCTGCCCAAATCGATGGCGAGGGAGAGAAGAAGAATAGAACTATTGACTGACCTGATATGCTATCTTAACACCGCCCCCAAACCCCATTGGTTAGATTCGCCGTACTTGGCACAACCTGACACAACGGGTTATCACGTGAGCAATCATATAAGCAACATGCCTAAGCATAAACCACATTATGTCTGGCCACAATGTCTGGTTACATCATCAAAAAAAAATTGAAATCGTAATTAAATTATAAAAAAGTTTCCTGCATTCAGAACGCAGTAAAATTTTATAAGTAGAATTTTCCGCTCTATTCAACCGAGAAGCATACGCTACAAAAAAATCTCAATGTTAAAGTTATATTGATTTTGCGTTAAACTGTTATTGCGCTCTGAGTACAGAAAACTATGATATGCTTTAATTCTTATTTTGCTTAATCTCCGCTGAAAAATGAGTCAAGTTGAGGCATATTTCTGAAAGAAACGTGTCGATGTTTATTTTTTCTTCACTAGAATTTTCAGTCGTTTTAAAAAGGAAAATTAAAAAAGAAAACGTTACATAACGTCTCCACAATTTCATTTCATGAGAAACACATTAACATAAGTGGCACATAAATAAACGAGGCGAGAAAAATACATAAAGGTAGAAATAAAGACATCTAAGCAAAAGTGTTAAACAAAAAGTTTCGTGCAAAAAAAAATGTCTGTCTGCCGTTTAACTTCTGATTTAATCATGGGCACTTCAAAACTTTAAAACATTTATAATAATAGCTTGCCTCGACATTTCGTAAGAGTTTTAGAATTCTCGTGATCTTAAATTATACTCAGCCTCTACATGTTGATGCACGAATACTCGTATAGTTTTTCAAAATTATTTGCATACGAAGAAGTAAATTGAAATTGCCAGAATTTTCTTTCATGGCTTCTCAGTCTCTGTGTGGGGTGTTCAGGATTCAAATTAGTCAAATTGTAACATTCATCGGACCTGTTTACAATGCAAAACTAAAAACTAACAACTCTATCGAACAGAAAAGCTAAACGAAAGGGAAACAACCCAAATATCCTACAACGTCTCAAACCCGACGAGCAAATAGAACTTCTGTGCTGAAAAACTGAAAAAAATAACAGCTAGCACTAACCTGTTAAAATAAAAGTACGCTAAAGTAAAAATAAATGATGTGAAGTATATATGAAATAGTTCATATTTGAACTGCGGTTGTAGATGAAAGTGAGGAACGATCATCGCAGTAAATTTTCCAATTTAAGCAATTGGAAAGAAGGAGCCTGGAAAAAAAAAAGAAAGAAATCAGGGCTTCAACGAGATTTGAACCCGTTTTTTTTTTTTTTTTTTTTTTTTTTTCTTTTCAGGCATCTTCTTTCCAATTGCTTAAATTGGAAAATTTACTGCGATGATCATTCTTCACTTTTAGTAAAAATAAAGACTGATACGATCCCTCTGTGTGGTCGAGTCCAAAACGACATGGTATGGATAGACCGCCTAGAGGGTTCGAAGAATGTTCCAATACGTGGCACCCCCTTTTGGAATACCCCAGCCAGCATAGCGAGGTAAGTTTAAATATTAACTATGGGACAGAATAAAATTTTTATTGTCTGGACAATAACTTCTTTCTGAAATGAACGTTTGATAGTTGTTTCTCAAACCAGGCGTTATGCCATGTCAACTCTGTGCACAGGAGATTTCGAAGCACTAGTATAGAGGTACCACCGTTGAATTTTGAAATTAAAGTAACGACCAAAGATACTTTCGAAATTAACCACCTTTAATTTGGGGCTACGGTTTTCAATTTCAATTTGAAAACAAGTTCCTGTTAGTACGTTCCTGTTACTTGACGAAGATTCCTGTTTTGTTTTAACACGGCGCGGGAAACTGATGAAACACGAATTGACATTTCACCTTCTCCTAATGTAGATAAGCATAATTATCGTAATCAATTTATCGTACGTTTCCTACTTGACTATTTATCAGTGGAAAAATAAGTCTACTATTGGGCATTGATATATCACTTTTTTCGGGGTGGTAGGGCTTTCAGTGAGGTCGCTACTTTCGGAATCTATTAGCGGCCACAATTTTTTTGACGTTACTTTCGCGGGTTCGTTGCTTTCGGAATTTTATGGTATGGTTAATGGTAGGCATGCTTGGTGTTTCGTCGCGATTAAAGAAAACAGCACAAACATGTGTAATCATGTTTTCTCTGTAATTTTTTTCTTCTTGTTAAAACAGTGATCCACAATCGAGCAACGTTAAGCTATAACTACCCATAATTAAAAACTATATTTTTTTTACGAAGAGGTAAAGGAAAATGCCAAACTTTGCCCAAGCTACTCAATCTGCGTATGGTGTACGCTGCGTGATTGAGAATTTTGCTTGCCAGCTTCATTAGGTGTGTTTGCAAAAATACAAAACTAAAAACTGATTAGTATTTCTGAAGTGCCGTTTCGTAGTTATTTTCCAAACAAGACATTATCCGATTTCAAGTCCGTGCAATAGAGATATGAAAGCAATAAAAGTTATTATATCGAAGAGTCGCCATAACGCTGGCATCAAAAAACGGAAAGGGTCAAAGATATACCCATGGTTACCCCCTCCCTCGGGTTAGGGAGGACACTAATAGTTTCACATTTATGGCAATTTACATTACTTGTTTAATACTTTATTAGTTTTTTTTTTTTCCTTGGGACAAGTACTTTCACTATTTCGATTTTATATTTTTGCAGCTGGATCGGAAACTGGATCGATAATCACCCATCGATCAAGCAGTAAAATACCACTCAGCGTAGACAAAGAGAAATAGGGCACATGATGTTAAAGGGCTGCCTAACAACGGCTTTAGTCCAAGAGGACAATAGCTCTAAGAGAGTTAGTCTGGACCCTAACGGGCCCCGCGAGCGTTAAAGGAACACTGAGTGCCAGGATAATGCTAGGTTATGTCGGGAGAAGATATAAGAACAGGCCAGTTAAATAACTTAAAGAAAACAACAGTGAAAACGAAAGGGAGAGATTACTATTTTGGAAATCAAAAAAAAAGGAGGAAATGTCATATCATCGGCAAAAAATGGTTTATTTTCTCTACTGGTATTTAACAATTATTCCACGAGACCGCACTGGATATACTTTTGGGATGGTGGATGGCCAATGAGGCGCGCAGGACCGAGTTGACTATAATCATCTCATTTCCAGGATGCGTGAATGGAATAATTGTTTTATTAAAGTGCCACTAACCCTAAAATGGTCTTTCGCTAATATAAATTTCCTTTTTCTCCTGATCACCACTGCGAAAAAATTATCATTGCAGCTATTTTCGTTCATTTTGTAATAATTCTCAAAGTTTGTAAAATTGCCCTTTTCCATGTTCACGACCGAGGAGTAGCGGAGAATGGGACTAGTTTGCTTCTGACGTCATTTCGGGAATAACAACATTTTGTTTCTGAGAAGAAGATATAACAGCATGCGATAGTGTGTGTCAAAATCGTTGGAGGCTGTAGCAATACAGGATGCGTAGGATAAAATATTCCACTTCATTTAATACCTCTATCTCGATGAAACTCGACCAGAAACGAGAAAAAGACTAAAGAAGTGGGCTGATCTGTGCGAGGCTAAAGCCGGGGAGCCATCGAGGATTTCTTCGATCACGGGTTCACCGCTACTGTAAAAACCGAGAGATTTTCATGGCCTGTATAGTCTTCTCTATCGATAGTGGAGAGCTTGACGTTGTCAAGGTAATGCATAAGACTCGAAATTGGGATTAGCTGGAAGCCATCTGACTATTCCGAGCGCAAACGATCCTCCGAGTCCCATACGAAACTATAGGTGAGGAAATTACACGGTAAATTAAACGCATCTCGTTTTTTGTACTCGAAATAGAGGCTTTCCTACACGAATAGTAAACAAAACCTACGTCCTACAACGAGGCGATTAAGATTGTTCAGGTTTGGAACTGGTGAAATAGCTATATATTTGTGGATTTTGATAAAAACACACGAACGGCGGAGGTCGTAATCCGGCCGTGTTTCGCAGTGGCCATTCCGAATAGAGAATTGTTTTGTTTTTTCAGCTTCATCTTTGAGGAACGAGATATATCTAAATTACAAACTTAGAATGGATCAAGCGTTTATAAATATATGACGCAAGTGGAAAAAAAAGCCCTATAGCTACCAACGGAGATTGTGCTGAAAGAAGAGTGCGCCTGACAGTGAAACGAAACGAAAACTAATCAGTCGAGAACTCCCGGGTAATTAGCGTACGTAAAATGAACATTTCATTCAAAATAACGGTGAAGTGGAAATGTATTCATTTAAGTGATACAATACTGAACCTCTTTTCAAGATCTTGTCGAAGGATTTTCCATGGTTTACTAGTACGAAATAAGCAAATTTGTGTAGCTTGTGTTAGTACACAGCGATCACCCCAAAACGCAGACCATGGAGACTGCGGACTGCAGACCGTGGAGACCATGCAGACCGTGCAGACCGTGCAGACTGTGCAGACTGTGCAGACTGAGTACTTTTTTTCTAACTCTTCACTCACTTTTTTCGCTTCTAATGACAAAATGGTGTTCAATATATGTCCTAATGTTTACACGAGTCTTCCAGCCAATACCATCATGGCTATACTGACCAATCACGTTCAACGGACCAGACTTATAACATCATCGACTGACAAACACTATTCACTTGACTCTGAAGATGACTTCCGCTCATGTTGTCGAAACGTCGGTCACCAACAACAGTTCTTTTCAGAACTATAATCACCCGGACGATCACACTATACGAACTAATGTCCTAATGTTTGCTATTTATCCACAGGCAGCACAAACTCAACATCTAGTGACTGTTGATTCACGCGTTTAATAGACTTTCTATGGAAAATTCCCTTTACTGGTCCTAAATATACTAAAATCAAGCACATTGCTGGGCGCAAATTGCCTCAATTTTTGACGGGTTTGTGGTTTTATTTATTTTGTCCAATTTGTTGTTGTTGTAAGTAAACAGTAAGTAAACCTCGACGAGAAAAATACTCGCATGAATTTTTTTCCTCGAGGTTTTCTTATGCGTCACGCACGATGGACTAAGCGAAAGAGGGACCACTCGCAGTTTAAATCGCCATAAAAGCAAAACTGCCATAAGGACAGATAAATTAACCATCGCATCAACTGATCACGGCGACCCTACTGCGCTGAAAATTTCAAATGTTATTCGGTTTTCTGTGATCTTTCCATGCGCTAGGCTTTTTTGGCGTGATCGCAGTCACACTCCAACAGCCACTTGGAATTACATTTTGTATACCAAGAGTAGAAAATGCACATGTTACGTGTGACATTAAAATACAAATGACGTTTATTTCTACATTTTAAAATACGGCTTTACTTAAGCATATTTTGGACTAAAGAAATTTTCCCTTGCAAAATTTATAACACATCAACAGTCACATACCACCGAGTCTGCGTGGCCTGTGGATAAACAGAACCAAAATATATGCGAGTCAAAATTGAATGCAAAAACAAGAATAAGAAAAAAAAGCACTCAGTCTGCACATTCTGCGTGGTCTGCACGGTCTGCGGTCTGCAGTCTGCGTGGTTTGCGTTTTCGGGTGACCGCAAATGGACCAGCAAATTGTCTATCCTGATCCTGGCCGAACTTACAACGCGGCGATCTCGACTGGCGACCCGCACTTCGAAATGAAAAAAAAAAAAAAAAAAAAAAAAAAAAAAAAAATATATATATATATCGCAGCCGTCCAAATCGTAGCTACCCTCCGTATTGTAATGCTATAAGACACAGTTCTTTCCCTTAAAAATCTTGTCCAGTTTTGAGAAAATATGGATCACAAATAACCCAAAAAGTTTTGACTGCCCTCGAATCTCAGTCAAAAGTCTCTTGAATGTTTTAGCCCTGTTCCCAAAGTGACGTCACTAGTAGCCCGACCCTGATCCACTTTGCGCGGCCGAGAACATAGAAATTACATGTTCAAATGACTGTAGAAACGCAGGGATTTTATCAATCGAGATCATTTTTTTTTTTTTTTTGCTGAAGCAATCAGGGAAACTAGTAGATTTATTTAAAGGAATAAAATTTCTGGGGTTAGTTGCACTTTAAAGGTGTCCCCAAAATATAGAAAACTAAAATGAATTAGAAATAAAAACACCCTAAAAATTTCACAAAGGCTTACCATATTTGTAAAGACCTATCATTGTAAAAATTTGCAAAACTGCGTAATTTATCTCGGTAAATTTTCAAGTTATCAAAAAATCAGAAAATAAAAGCTGGCGTGACAGAAACTACTAAATTAATCGTGACAAAAACTCCTAAAATTAGCGTTTTATAAATACACAGACAATACAGCGCTTGCGAAGTGAAACTTTTAATTTAACGTCTTATCCATTGCGTACGTCTGTTTAAAGCAAAATAAGGTCCCTCAGTATTTACTACATTTTTACCTAGAACACGTCAGTCCCGTGAAAAGAGGAATTTTCTGTTTCAGAGAGACTTTCAATTACGCAACTAAACTACCCTATCTTTGCAAGCCTAATAGAAGGTTTTCGCATGATGTCACGGCAGCATGTATGTTCCTGTATGTATGCAGACATCTTGGTCTTCTAATACACTGAAACGGCAGCTAAGCTGGTGTAGCAAACCAATCCTGTGGGAGTTGAACTATTTTCTTTAATTACAGAGGGGAGAGTATTTGAGACGCTGCAGTTTTAGTGATTCCGCGGTTACCTTGACCCAGACGTCTTTTACTATTCGCTCTTCCATTAAAAAAAAAAAAAAAAGAAAAAAAATAAGAAAAAAAATATAAGAAAAAGAAAAAGGGAAAGAAAGAAGAAGAAAAAGAAGAAAAAGAATTTGATGGGGAATGAAAAGTGGAAAATTCCATTAGATCCAAATTTTTCAAAAATGCTTTGAATAAAACAAAAAGTTTACTCAGACCCAATCAAGAATTTTGAGGTTTAAGTGTTTTATTTTTTTAAGCTTTAGAAAGGAGGACGGGAGTGAACTCGTGAGCGAGTGAGTGACTGACTCCGGTTTTAAAATCCTCCATCATTACTGTTGTACTTTATCGTTTTAAAGTCAGAAAAAAAAGAGTAGGAAAACAGATGAATTGCTAACTTCATAAACCGCAATAAACCGTTTATTCCCATCATAGGTTTCTTTTCTTTTTTCTATAACTGAGTTTAAAAAGTCTATCCTCATGCCTTAATCCTACAAAAACATGACAACCATTTTTTCCCCGCAATTTAACTCTAGGAATACATCTGTAGTACCTAACAAATCCCAAAACCTGAAATCCTTGAATCACAAGCATGAAATACTAATTCTGAGTAAATGCTCTTCAACTAAAAAAAGAAAAAAAAAAAATGTCTTCTTGGCTTCTTCTTAAGCCTTTACTTGGCTTCAGTCTTCTTCAGCGGAGAATAGTGAGCTTCGGCAATCTCATAAACCGTGGCGTTGTTGTAATCACGGTCATGGCTTGTTATCTCAATGCGATGATCCACATAGTGAATCTCTGGCATGTTCTGGACAACCCCCTTAGCTCTGCAAAGCAGTCAACGAACTTGGATCAGTAACACTGGGCTGAGGGCATCAGCATGCATATAACAAATACGATACTGCTTCAAGAGTGAAAACTTCTGACAGTGACCGTTTCCAGCTCCTAAAGTTCAGTATCCTGAAGTAAGACATCTTAAGGTCATTGATTTCACTCAGATAGCGGTCACTAAAAATTAATCTTTTAGTTTGCCTTCTATTATACTTACATTGCAAATATTTGTTTCACAATATCAGATTAACACAGGAAATACGCGTGATATTATTTCCATCTATATGTAATTAAGTAGGAAGGCCTATTGAATTACTTAGTATTGAGATCTGAAAATATGATTAAGTATATTTTCCAAGTCTTCTCTCGCTAATGAACTACTTCTTTGGTCTATCATGAAGTTATTTTGAACACACTTTTTTAACAGATTAAACTAATTAAAGTTCCTAACGTCAGCTCGTATAGACTGTTCCATGTAATTGCTCCCTTAAGCCTGAGAAAACAAATTACATAATTCGTTCGTTCTCTTAAATTCAATATGTATCTTTGATGCCGGTCGTGTACTGCAAGAATGTACATCGTCATCGGTGACAAAAAGGTTATCGGGCTAAAACTGTCGGGAGATAGTCAAGGTTAAACAAATACGTGGAAATCGCTGTCATTTGTCATTCAGTTCTTAAATGTTTAGTATTTTTGACGCCTTAAACGAGATTTAGGTTTTTCTCTATAATTTGAGAAGGCCATTACTTCGATAATTTACTTCTGTATCATGAAGATATAGACTAAAGTCTGGTGGGAGGGGAGCACTCTGTAAATATTTGGATAGGGGTGTACCGCTTTGACATTGAAATCCTTTTTCTATACGAGAGAGTGATCATCTTGGTTTTGTCTTGGCTTTGTCTAATTTTGACGTTTCATGATTAATACTTGGTGTTTCACTAAGCAAATATTAAAAAACAAAATCAATGCCACTCCTCTTATTTCACAGTTTATGTAACAAATTATTATGATTCACGCTGTCGAACACTTTGGAATTAAAGATTTAATAATCCTTGATTATTATCGGTAGCTTTTGGTAAGTTTGTCATAAGATACATTGAAGCAAGATTTGAACATCCTCTAATGAAACCATATTAGTTTTTATTCAGAATACTGTATTTTAACTTTATTATTCTCTTACACAGTAACTTTTCTAATATTTTTGAAAACCTGGAGAGCACTGAGATGGGCCTATAGTTTGAAATGATTTCTTCTTATTCGATTTCTTTCACAAAATTTACCACAATAATACAGTTTTTTGCATTTACTTTTGCTAACTGAATTGACAAATTTCGTCATGAATTCCCTATTTCGAGTCACCAACCTAATAAAAACTTACCTGTAAGTACTTTGGAAGTCACATCGGTAATGACCGCCTCCTCCAAGCAACAGAGTCCTGCTAACCTCCCCCACTAGCACTCCATCACGTACATACATAGTCTCAGTGGATGGCTCCCATAACACCGTCTCCTTCTTCATAACTGGACCACTGGCTGGAAACTTTACACCATAAAATTGAATGTCGTAGTTAAAACAGTCTTTTTCTGTTCTGATGAAAAAGAATCGAGACATACTCAGTGTTACTAAGCAATGAAAAATACGACAAACGATTTTAGAAGCATTTTTTTTTCTGCTTATGGTTACCGACAGAGAGAACCACTTTGGAAAAGAGTCTGAAAGTGTCTCGATACAGTTTTCTTTTCTTGGACCATGCCAAGCCGTTTTTCAATCGTTTGCAATAAGTCTCTCTTAATCAGATCAATATGAAATGACATTAATTGGGAATGGATTGAAGTTTGTCACAATGTATTTTGTGATGTAATCGATATTAACCCCTCCCGCCAAAAACTGATAAGAATCGGTAAAATATTAACTTTGCGCGAACCAGGTGTGATATGAAAAAGTTGATACCAATGCTTTAAAGTATGGTGTATGACATGTAGAAAACAAACACACACAAATTATACATATGCATGCTTTATCTCGAGTAAACCGCAAACACACTTCAAATTCACGGTGAGCACAGGGGAAGCCAAAAGTTGTGAATAAGCTCCTGAATTTTTGTTTAATTAACCCTAAAACTTTGCAGTAATACAGAACTCGTCATGCTCTAAGATCCTATGCTTTTAGCTTTTAGGATTTTGGAAGTTTGGACGGAAAAATGGGATCTGAAGGAAAAAAAACTGTATCAAGGCAACTTTAATTAACTTGCGGTTCAAAACATTTCAAAAAGGAATTTTTGAAAGACAACAAAGGAAGAAGGCAATTAGACAAGTTTATCTAAGAATAAACTCCAACAAAATGATAAGTAAGGATTAAAACGGGGCATAAGTTAACGTGTTATAATTAGAACTGAACAAAATTATCAATCTGGAACACAGTGCTACGTTTTTCCATGCAGGAGTCATCAGCTTTACATCTTACTTGTCTAACGATATTACGCTTGTGACGGTACAAATGCCCCCGTCTTCGAAAACCATGCTCCGTTCCCAGGAGTACCCATCAGGGAAAGACTGCTTGAAATAGTCTGGGATGTCTTCTGGGTATTTCGTGAATGCCCTGTTGCCGTACGAGAATGCTGTCGTCAAGATATCGTAAGCGAAAGGAAGAGGTCCACCTTCTTTGACTGTAAGTTTTATGGTGTGTTCTCCCCTGAAACAAAAGCAGTAACAGTATATGCTGGAGCACTGAGAGAATCTTAGCTTAGAATTTCAGACCTGTTACTGAGAAGCAGTGCAAAAAACAAAAACAAAAAAAACTGAAGACAGTGATTAAAATTTACTTACTCGTAAGGCTTGCCTTTTCCTTCTCCTGTAACCTCGAACTTGTGCCCGTTTACAGCGCCTCTCATACACAGCTTGATCTTCATGTCTTTTTTCACACTCTGCGGAATGAGATTGGGGTAAATATGAGATCATTCATCTATTAAGAATAAGTAGTAGAGTAAATTCAAAACATAAGAACAACACCTACCATGATGGTATTCGTTAAGTAAGATAATCAATTTTACAGCCCTAGTTGTTCGATCTGCTCTCTCCCAAATCACCAAGGTGAATGAGAATCCAGCTAAGAGAGTGCTGCTTTAAACCTGAATGTCACGCCCGAAATACAGTTGAACCAAGTATAATCAATAGCTCTTTGTGGCAAAGCTGACAAGCTGTCTATCATACCTACATGGGAAAACAAAACCTACAATAAAACCGCTTCTCTTGCCCAAGCGACGGCGACGCCCACTTCAAATACAGTTGTGTAGACAAAACATTTCAAGGTTACCTCGAGAGCACAAGAGAGAAGAAGAAGAAGACTTGAAAGAAGAAAGAACAAGCTTTTAAATTTACAACGATTATAACAAACAAGGGTGTTATGCAAGTATAGCCAAAACTGTTTAACAGCATATATCTCACATCGTTAACATCGTGGCTAAATACACTATAATGCTAAAATCGCCCGCACCAAAAAGCTAAGTAGCTTCACAGGTTTGTTAGAAAACATGCCTTTATTTACATGGAGCCTGCATTAGGTATTTCAGTTAGGTCATGCGAACATGAAGTAACTTCGATTTCTTAAAGCTTTTATTACGTGACTAACGAAACAATGTATTTATGTTAATATTCCAACTTGTTGTGTAACAAGACAAAACAAAAAACATACAGACAAAAAACGTAACATTGCTTTCGTCCAAGTTTAGCTCCTAGACAAATGCGATTCATAACAGAGATAAAGAAACTTTATAAACCGATGCGATTGATTACAAACCGGCTGGGGATCGGAATTGTTTTCGTCAGCCAATTAACCAAAGTTGGCGACCTTTTAGTGGCTAAATATCATTGCCTCTTTTGTATGTAGCTGCAATTTAATCATCTTTCGCGCCACTTTAATTGTTTCATCTATACGCCTGTATTTGAAGTGGCCGCTCCAACAAATGTAAATGTTGGTGATTTATGCATACCCTTAAAATAGCATGTGCGCTTTGGCTAACTCGTTGTGTACAACAAGACAAAAAACATACAGACAAAAAAAAACGTGACATTGCTTTCCTCCAAGTTTAAGCTCGATTACCAGCCGCCGTTCGGGAAAAGAACCGGTGCTCCTTCCCCGAACTCAACGTAGACCGGACTCGAGAAAGCGACGGAAATCGAGCCTACTCCAAGTTTGGCTCCTAGACAAACATCCGATGTGATTGATAACAAACCAGTTGGGGATCGAAATTGGTTTCATCAGCCAGTTAACCAAAGTTCATTGTCTCTTTTGTTTTAGTTTGTCTCTAGAGCTGCAATTAAATCATCTATCGCGCCACTTAAATTGTTTCGTCTCTACGCCTGTATTTGAAGTGGCCGCTCCTGCAAATGTAGATGTCGGTGATTTTTGCATAGCCTAAAAATAGCATGTCCGCTTTGGCCAAGGGCTCTGACGGACTGGGCGACCTTTTGTTTATTTTGGAAAATAGTTGTCATCAGCTCCGTTCTACGAGTGCGCACGGCATTTTTCTTATTACCAAAATTTTGTCAAGCCGTACCAAACTTCAAAGGCGCTGTCGTCCTGTCTCGGAGCAGGACAAACTTTTTTAAGTGTCAAAACTGTCAGATTTTACACTTTGCATGCGTTAATCTGACTTCAAATGTCGATCAAGTAAATTTGATCTTGTTTTTTAGAGTCTATACATTCAGTAGATTGACACTTGAGGTTATCAAATATTTTAGTGTTTTCAAGTGCGTACGCGATTACCAAATTCAAAGTTTGGTGCAAGCAACATTTGTCGACATTTTTGGCAGAGCCAAACAATTATTTTCAACCTAATGCGTACGGTACCTAAATGGCTCACTTGATTTGTAACACAGTATGGAAAAGGTCGAGATTTACGGAAAGTTAAAGTAGCGTAAGTCAGCGTAAGTCAAATTTGACGTCGGTGTACTGTTTGTCATGGCGCATAAATGTGGATTTACGTCATCGGATGTAATGAAGCTTTACGTTCCTTTTGATGCAATGTAAGTTTTAGCAAAGTTGCTTTCCCCAGACCAAACGTAAAGTTTCTCTAAAGCAAGTGCAAAATGTGGTCGGATATAATTACGCTTATATACATTTCGCCGATAAAAGTGAAATATAAAACTTTAACGTAAAAAGCTGTTAAAATTAAGTCTTAACGTTTTCGATCTGTTTGATCATCATCGGAGTAAAATAATATGCATACCCTCAGTGTTCAGGTAGTGCCAGTTATGTAATACCTGTTCCCATGGGGAACAAGGTGAGCTCCAGTATTTGCACTTGTTTGTTTAGTTCTGGTCGAAAGCGCGCGATGTAGAACGCTTCTTTTATTCTCCTTTTTAACCATGAATGGGCAGTAATTAAAACTTCCCACGAGAACTTATGGTTAGGGTGTTTTCTGATGTGCTTGGTTGACTCCGACTGCTTATTAACATCTGAATGTTCATTAACGCGAACCTCGAGGTTGCGTGCTGTTTCGCCAATGTATGTTTGTCCACAAGTACACTTACCTTTACAGATGACATGTGATGGGTGTGTGTTTTTGTCTTTTAACTTGAAGATTGATTCCATCTTGCGTGCTTGCCACATGATAAAGAAGTTGAACCTCCATTTGAGGTACGTGTTAAGTTTCTTCAAGAATTTTCCTCTTTCTACTTCATTTGTTCTGCAGAAAGGGAGACAGATTCCGACTTTAGGTCTTTCATCGAACCAGTGGACGTTGTTAATTATTGTTAAACAGCTACCATCCAAACATCAAGTTCACCTTGGAAGAAAACCCTGACTACTTCTTGGACACCTCTTTCAACCATCAAGAGGGAAACTTCACCACCAGAGTCTACCAAAAACCAAGTAAACTACAAGTACATTGGAAATCGGCCATCCCAGAAAGATAGAAGCGCAACACTATTCTAGGTGCCTTACATCGAGCAAAACATATAGCCACCAATTGGCAAGCAGAAGTCAAAGCCATCAAACAGTCATTCATGAAAGCAGGATATCCCACGAAATTAGTAAATTAATTTATCCGTGATTTTGAAAACCCAAAAAGCGACGAAACAATAATTTCTGTCCACTGGTTTGATGAAAGACCTAAAGGCGGAATCTATCTCCCTTTCCGCAGAACAAATGAAGTAGAAAGTAGAAAATTCTTAAAGAAACTTAACACGTACACCAAATGGAGGTTCAACTTCTTTATCATGTGGCAAACACGCAAGATGGAATCAATCTTCAAGTTAAAAGCCAAAAACACACACCCGTCACATGTCATCTGCAAAGGCAAGTGTACTTGTGGACAAACATACATTGGCGAAACAGCACGCAACTTCGAGGTTCGCGTTAATGAACATTAAGATGCTAATAAGTAGTCGGAGCCAACCAAGCACATCAGAAAACACTCTAACCACAAGTTCTCGTGGGAAGTTTTAACTACTGCCCATTCATGGTTAAAAAGGAGAATAAAAGGAGCGTTCTACATCGCGCGCTTCCGTCCAAAACTAAACAAACAAGTGCAAGTAGTGGAGCTCACCTTGTTCCCCATGGGAACAGGTATTACATAACTGGCATTACCTGAACTATAAGGACACTGAGTGTATGCATATTATTTTACT